>NC_059418.1:9405690-9712440 GCF_905220565.1 Melitaea cinxia | reverse complement strand
TTTGTATATATGTATGTGTATGTATATTGTGTGTATATGTATGTGTATATGTATATTTACTTCTGTTAATATCATACTGCTTGTTAACTATACGCCAATTCTTTATCAACTGTTTGTACACTTCCCTCCCGCTTCTCTTTTTCTTCGCTATGTCCTATGCCCAAAGGTTGTCTGGAAGAAATCGCTCTTAGCGATAAGACCGCCTTTGTACATCTTTCTTTTCATGTATCACTTTTTTTGTAATGTTTCTTTGTGGTGTACAATAAAGAGTATTTATTATTATTATTATTACTTTCATACAAACTTCCAACCCCCGTTTTATCCCCTTAGGGGTAGAGTTTCATAAAATTCGTTCTTAACAAATGTATACGCCCTATAAGAAACGTACCTGCCAAATTTCAAGTTTGTAGGTATTATAGTTTCGGAGATTTCGTGATGAGTGAGTAAACCTACCATCCCCCGCTTTAACCCCAAAAGGGAGTTGATTTCTAAAGATTCATTATTCGAACACCTTCTCATCATCTATAAGGTATACATTTTAAATTTCAAGTCTCTTACTTCAAAAACATGGTACTTTCATACAAAGTTCCAACCCCCTTTTTACCCCCTTAAGGGTCGAATTTTGTAAAATTCGTTCTTAGCGGATGTCTACGCCATATAAGGAGCCTTTTTGCCGAATTTCAAGTTTGTAATTGTTATATTTTCGGAGATTTCGTGATCAGTGAGCCGACCTACTATCCCCCGTTTTAACCCAAAAAGGGGTTGATTTCTAAAGATACATTATTTGGACACCTTTTCACCATCTATCTATAGAGCTTACATTTTAAATTTCAAGTCTCTTACGTCAAAAACGTGGGACTCTCATACAAACTTCCAACCCCCATTTTACCCCCTTAGGGGTTGAGTTTCGTAAAATCCGTTCTTAGCGGATGTCTACGTCCTATAAGGAGCCTACTTGCCAAATTTCAAGTTTGTAGGTGTTATAGTTTCGGAGATTTCGTGATGAGTGAGTGACCTTTCGCTTTTATATATATTATAGACTAGCTGTGCCCGCGGCTTCGCCCGCGTTGAACTCAGTGTGTCACAAAGTTTTCCCGGCAAACTTTGAGTGAAACTCTCATCAAAATTGGCTTAGCCGTTCCGTAAACTTTCCTCTTGAACCGCATGAAAATCCGTTCAGTAGATTTTGAAGGAATCTTTCACAAATACTTTTGGGGACTTTGTTTTATAATACACTAACTGTCGCCTGCGACTACGTCCGCGTGGTTATGAAGATATGCATTACTATTAAGATGTTTAACGCAAATAATTTTTTTTATTACAGTCACTTGAAATGCTTATCAAACTGAGTAACTTTTTAAAAGGCACAATTTAGTATAATTTAATAGTTATTTTTATAAAACCTCTCTATACACCACATTTTTAGTTTTATTTTCAGGCTGTATATGTTTCATACTATCAACCATAATTAAACCCTCTTAGCGGTGGAATATCACAAAATCCGTTCTTAGCGGACGTCAACTAACTATAATCTACCTCCCTGCCTCATCTTTGTCCATCCTGGATGGATGGACCATCCAGCGGTTATTAAGTTCTCGTAATGAGTGAGTCAGTGACCTTTCTCTTTTATATATATAGATTACGATGCATATTTGGACACCTCGCTATCTATAGAGCATACATTTTAAATTTCTTTTACTCCTAAAACATAAGACTTTCATACAAACTTCCAACCCCCCGTTTTACCCCCTTAGGGGTCGAGTTTCGTAAAATCCGTTCTTAGCGGATGTTTACGCCCTATAAGGAGCCTTTCTGCCAAATTTCAAGTTTGTAGGTGTTATAGTTTCAGAGATTTCGTGATCAGTGAGTCAACCTACCATCCCCCATTTTAACCCCAAAAAGGGGTTGATTTCTAAAGATACATTATTTGGACACTTTCTCACCATCTATAGAGCATACATTTTAAATTTCAGGTCTCTTACTTCAAAAACATAGGACTTTCATACAAACTTCCAACCCCCGTTTTACCCCCTTAGGGGTCGAGTTTCGTAAAATCCGTTCTTAGCGGATGTCTACGTCCTATAAGGAGCCTACCTGCCAAATTTCAAGTTTATAGGTGTTATAGTTTCGGAGATTTCGTGATCAGTGAGTCAACCTACCATCCCCGTTTTAACCCCAAAAAGGGGTTGATTTCTAAAGATACATTATTTGGACGCCTTTTCATCATCTATAAAGCATACATTTTAAATTTCAAGTCTTTTACTTCTAAAACATAGGACTTTCATACAAACTTCCAACCCCCGTTTTACCCCCTTAGGGGTCGATTTTCGTAAAATTCGTTCTTAACGGATGTTTACGTCCTATAAGGAGCTTTTCTGCCAAATTTCAAGTTTGTAGGTGTTATAGTTTCGGAGATTTTGTGATCAGTGAGTCAACGTACCATCCCCCGTTTCAACCCCAAAAAGGAGTTGATTTCTAAAGATACATTATTTGAACGCCTTTTCATCATCTATAGAGCTTACATTTTAAATTTCAAGTCTCTTACTTCAAAAACATAGGACTTTCATACAAACTTCCAACCCCCGTTTTACCCCTTTAGGGGTCGAGTTTCGTAAAATCCGTTCTTAGCGGATGCCTACGTCTTATAAGGAGCTTACTTGCCAAATTTCAAGTTTGTACGTGTTATAGTTTCGGAGATTTCGTGATGAGTGAGTGACCTTTCGCTTTTATATATATTATTATTATAGATTATAGATTATCACTTTTTTCGAAGTCGGGTTTTAGTTTCTTTGTTCACGAATGTCGGTGACGTGTCACGTGTGTCATCCACTCGACCATCTGTCTTGAATGTGTTTGCTTTAGTTTCTTACCTACATGTTGTTCTTTCGAATTCAAACGTACCTGCAACAAATAGATCTGTTGTCAATAGAAGTTTAAATACAAAAATGAAAATGATTAGAAGTTTGTACAAAATATTACAATGGTTTTTAATATTCTTAGTGAACTTAAACTTATTATACAATAAAATAAAAATGTAATATGACCAATTTTGTTAGTAAACATTGAAAAAAATACGAAAACTTAACATTCTGTGAACCCCAAAACACTGTGAAGAAACTGTGAAGCTATAACAGGTGTACTCCCACTCTGTAACAAAGGAACCGCCGGGTTTAACAACCCTTTGTCATCCAAATTAACATTTAAACAAGATATAAGACCCACGAGTCAAACCGTCGATAACTGGGATTATACTGGGACTTGAAATAATGTTCATTAAATCACATTGAAATCGTTTTCGTTAGTCTTCCACTTCTAGAGCCATTCCTCTGGTACAACAGAATTAGTTGAACTGTAAGTCGAGAAAGTTGAAAAACAAAAATGAAAGCCTTGTCATCGTGATTCGTCATTTGTAACTGACGATAAGTGCCGTCAACAACAAGCGAAACTGAATCGATTGTTAATAGATGGCACTTATCGTCGTTTATAAATCCTGAACCGCGATGACAAGATTTTTGTTAGTATACATAAAGTTATTGACTGCATCATTACCTTTATATCCGTGTCTGTGACCGGAATATTCAGAGCCGTGCATTATTGTGCAATTTTTGGAGTTCCTAACCCCGTAACAGGGCGTGACGGAACTATATGTGTGTAGCTCTAAATTTCCGTTGTGCTTCCGTGTCACAGAGATATAGTCGGAGCCATGACAGGTTAATATTTCATTTAAGCAGAGTAAGGATTGTTGTTTAATATTACAATTAGTAATAACAATTGCCATCTTAGTGCGTGAACTTATTAAAATGTTGGGCTTACTTTTGGCGTTGAAAAAAGACAACTTATTCT
The DNA here is from genome assembly GCF_905220565.1 of Melitaea cinxia. Lineage (NCBI taxonomy): Eukaryota > Metazoa > Arthropoda > Insecta > Lepidoptera > Nymphalidae > Melitaea > Melitaea cinxia. The sequence continues at coordinate 9,708,597 of NC_059418.1, read as the reverse complement.
TTATATTTATTCAGGTTAATATAAACATATTGAATTATTAAACATTACGGTTAAAAGAAGGAGGCACTAGATTCGATTGACGACTACCTTTTAACCGACTTCAAAAAAAGAGGAGGTTACTCCATTCGAGCGTATATATTTTTTAACTGACTTCAAAAAAAGAGGAGGTTACTCAATTCGACCTTATATATTTTTTTTTATGTATGTTTGGGGATAACTTCGTCGTTTATGAACCGATTTTGATAATTCTTTTTTTTTTTTTGTTGGAAAGAAGACATCCTAAGTTTAGTAGTATGATAAGAGAACCAGGATCTGATGATAATATCTCAGAGAAATCGAGGGAAACCCTCAAAAATCCGCACAACTTTTTACTGGGTGTACCGATTTTGATGACTTTTAATTTACTCGAAAGCCTATGTCTATCGTATGGTCATATTTAAATTTCATCGATATTTGATTACAACTTTTGGAGTAATCTTTGATAATGCGTATTTACTTGACTATTTTTTCGCCTACCTACGTTGTACTCGTACTCGTCGATGTAATTGAAATCGGTTTTGTTTCATTTTCTAGCAAAAACACTTATGTTTTGTTAATCTATAATAATATATATAAAAGCGAAAGGTCACTCACTCATCACGAAATCTCCGAAACTATAACACCTACAAACTTAAAATTTGGCGAGTAAGCTCCTTATAAGACGTAGACATCCGCTAAGAACGGATTTTACGAAACTCGACCCCTAAAGGGGTAAAACGGGGGTTGGAAGTTTGTATGAAAGTCCTATGTTTTTGAAATAAGAGATTTGAACTTTAAAATGTATGCTCTATAGATGGTGAGAAGTTGTCCAAATAATGTATCTTTAGAAAATAAATCCCTTTTGGGGTTACAACGGGGGATGGTAGGTTGACTCAGTCATCACGAAATCTCCGAAACTATAACACCTACAAGCTTGAAATTTGGCAGGTAGGCTCCTTATAGTGTTTAAACATCCGCTAAGAATGGATTTTACAAAACTCGATCTCCAAGGGGGTAAAACGGGGGTTGGTAGTTTGTATGAATGTCCTATGTTTTTGAAGTAAGAGACTTGAAATTTAAAATGTATGTTTTATAGATGGTGAGAAGGTGTTCAATTAATGTATCTTTAGAAATAAACTCCCTTTTGGGGTTAAAACGGGGGATGGTAGGTTGACTCACTAATCACGAAACCTTCGAAACTATAACAGCTACAAACTTGAAATTTTGCAGATAGGTTCCTTATATACGTAAACATCCGCTGAGAACGGATTTAACGAAACTCGACCCCTAAAAGGGTAAAACGGGAGTTGGAAGTTTGTATGAAAGTCCTATGTTTTTGAAGTAAGAGACTAGAAATTTAAAATGTATGCTCTATAGATGGTTAGAAGATGTCCAAATAATGTATCTTTGGAAATCAACTCCCTTTTGGGGTTAAAACGGGGGATGGTAGGTTGACTCACTAATCACGAAACCTTCGAAACTAACAGCTACAAACTTGAAATTTTGCAGATAGGTTCCTTATAGACGTAAACATCCGCTGAGAACGGATTTAACGAAACTCGACCTCTAAAGGGGTAAAACGGGGGTTGGAAGTTTGTATGAAAGTCCTATGTTTTTGAAGTAAGAGACTTGAAATATAAAATGTATGCTCTATAAATGATAAGAAGGTGTTCAAATAATGTATATTTAGAAATCAACTCCCTTTTTGGGTTAAAACGGGGGATGGTAGGTTGACCCACTCATCACGAAATCTCCGAAACTATAACACCTACAAACTTAAAATTTGGCAAGTAAGCTCCTTATAAGACGTAGACATCCGCTAAGAACGGATTTTATGAAACTCGACCCCTAAGGGGGTAAAACGGGAGTTGGAAGTTTGTATGAAAGTTTTATGTTTTTGAAGTAAGAAGCTTAAAATTTAAAATGTATGCTCTATAGATGGTGAGAAGGTGTCCAAATAATGTATTTTTAGAAATCAAATCTCTTTTGGGGTTAAAACGGGGGATGGTAGGTTGACTCACTCATCACGAAATCTCCGAAACTATAATTGGCATGTAGGCTCCTTATAAGACGTAAACATCCGTTAAAAACAAATTTTACGAAACTCGATCCCTAAAGGGGTAAAACGGGGGTTGCAAGTTTATACGAAAGTCCTATGTTTTTGAAGTAAGAGACTTGAAATTTAAAATGTGTGCTCTATAGATAGTGGGGAAGTGTCCAAATAACGTATCTTTAGAAATCAACTCCCTTTTGGGGTTAATACGGGGTATGGTAGGTTGACTCACTCATCACGAAATCTTCGAAACTATAATAGCCACAAACTTGAAGTTTGGTAGGTAGGTTCCTTATAGGGTGTAAACATCTGTTAAGACCGGCTTTTACGAAACTTGACCCTTAAGGGGATAAAACGGGGGTTGGAAGTTTATATGAAAGTCCTATGTTTTTGAGTAAGAGACGACATTTAAAATGAGGTGAGGAGGTGTCCAAATAATGTATCGTAATCTATATATATAAAAGAGAAAGGTCACTGACTCACTCATCACGAGAACTCAAAAACCGCTGTGACTATCCAGTGGTTTTTAATCCATCCAGGATGGACAAAGATGAAATTTGGTAGGTAGGTAGATTATAGAAAGTAGGCATCCGCTAAGAACGGATTTGCGATATTTCACCGCTAAGAGGGTTTAAGTGGGGATGATAGTTTGTACGAAACATAAACAGCAGCTATAAGTTCGCCTGATAGGTTATTTATACTGCAGCCTGAAAATAAAGCTAAAAATGTGGTGTATAGAGAGGTTTTATAAAAACAACTATTAAATTAATATGTACGATTTTATTTTTGTGTTACCCTCACATTAGGAATTCTAAACATTTTTTAATATCATATCAAAAATTGACCGCTCCAGCGGGATTCGAACCCGCGTCTCCGACTGACCGTGTCGGCGCTCTAGCCAATTAAGCTATGGAACGATGTGCCCGCCAGAGCGAAATTTTTGATATGATGATTTTTATTTTCGGTTTAAGCGAACCGTGGCGCCGTCTATAGTGAGTTCTTTACAGAGACCCGTGACTATTCAAAGTTTCATATTACAATGAAAATCTTTGACAGGAGACGACACCATGCTATTTTTAATATGTACGATTAAAACTAACGAAATTATACTAAATTGTGCCTTTTAAAAAGTTACTCAGTGTGATAAGCATTTCAAGTGACTGAAATAAAAAAATAGTTTGCGTTAAGCATCTTAATAGTAATGCATATCTTCATAACCACGCGAACGTAGTCGCGGGCAACAGTTAGTGTATTATAAAACAAAGTCCCCAAAAGCGTATGTGGTCGATTCCCTCAAAATCTACTAAGCGGATTTTCATGCGGTTTCACCAATGGAGAGAGTGCTTCAAGAGGAAGTTTTACGCAATGACTAAGCCGATTTTGATGAAAGTTTCACTGGAAGTTTGCCGGTAAAACTTTGTGACTCACTGATTTCAACGCGGGCGAAGCCGCGGGCACAGCTAGTATATTATATATTTATGCTGTGTGGTTACGACATCAAATAATATACCCATCCTTTCTCTTCCCGTAGGTGTCGTAAGAGGCGACTAAGGGATAACATCCTTGGAACTTATAAAGTCGACCGATGGCTCGATAACCATCTAATTGATGGCTATGAAATACACAGGCCGAAGACGGGCAGCAGCGTCAGCGGCAACACACATGAGTTCGCGCCATATTTGATATCAATATAAAATGTAACAAATGTATATATTACCGTTTGGTATCATCTAGCGAAAGATAATCTTTGTCTTGTAGGTGAAATCCTGTCTAAATTCTAGCGTAAATTTTAAATAGAGAAATAATTTATTAATTTTTAATAAATATTAAATTTAATCAGTTTGAGATTTCATTTTCATACTATTTTATTGAGTCATTTGTGTGACGGTAGTTGAAAAGTAAATTACAAATCTACCGACACAAGTTATAATTTTCTGTTATGATTATCTCCTTAAGATTTTATTTCATTGCATTCCTTTTTTTTGCTTTAATTTCGTGTTATGTCTAGTAACAGGAGAACCGTAGACTTAACTAAAAACAAACTCAATCTAATGTCACCCAACTTCTTTATGGTAAACACGTAAATTTATAAGTACTCATAAATATTTTGGTTGCAAAATAAAAGTTACTGTGTGGCTACGGTACTAAAGAATATCATAGATCGATCATAATTGATTTTATACACAAAAATAAAAATCTTACCACCGCGATTCATTATTTGTACCTGTCGATCAGCGCCATCTATCAACAAGACGAAAAATACTCGAACATTTGTAACAACTGTGGGTAGCTCTAGTAGGTAGACAGAGGAGACACGGATGGACAGACTGTGGAGTTCATGGTATAGGACTCCGTTGACATATGAGTTTAAATAAAGTAAAAAAAAAAAAAAAAGTTTGGTTTATTTCGCATATCAAAGTAATGTTCGTAATAATCTCAGTTGACTGTAGACGAGTAACTTAATTAATGTCTTACTTCCACGAGCTTCATATAGCACAAGTCGTCAAAAATACATACGTTAATATTAACCGTGTAATAAATACATCAAATAATCTATTTATCTATTTAATATACATAAACGCGAAAGGTCATTCATCACGAAATCTCCGAAACTATAACACCTACAAACTTGAAATTTGGCAGGTAGGCTCCTTATATGAAGTAGACATCCGCTAAGAACGGATTTTACGAAACTCAACCCCTAAGGGGGTAAAATGCGGGTTGGAAGTTTGTATGAGAGTCCCATGTTTTTGACGTAAGAGACTTGAAATTTAAAATGTATGTATAGATAGTAAAAAGGTATCCAAATAATGTATCTTTAGAAATCAACTCCTTTTTGGGGTTAAAACGGGGGATCGTAGGTTGACTCACTGATCACAAAATCTCCGAAACTATAACACCTACAAACTTGAAATTTAGCAGGTAGGCTCCTTATAGGGCGTAAATTACTGTTAAGAATGGATTTTACGAAACTCGACCCCTAAGAGGGTAAATTGGGGGTTGGAAGATTGTATAAAAGTCCTATGTCTATGAAGTTATGAAGTAAGAGACTTAAAATTTAAAATGTATGCTCTATATATGGTGAGAAGGTGTCAAAATAATGAAACTTTAGAAATCAACTCCCTTTTGGGGTTAAAACGGGGGATGGTAGGTTTAGTCACTCATCACGAAATCTCCGAAACTATAACAGCTATTAACTTGAAATTTGGCAAATATGTTCCTTATAGGGCGTAAACATCCACTGAGAACGGATTTTACGAAACTCGACCCCTAAGGGAATAAAACGGGGGTTGGAAGTTTGTATAAAAGTGCTATGTTTTTGAAGTAAGAGACTTGAAATTTAAAATGTATGCTCTATATATATATATATATATAGTGAGAAGGTGTTCAAATAATGCATCTTTAGAAATCAACTCCCTTTTAGGGTTAAAACGGGGTATGGTAAGTTGACTCACTCATCACGAAATCTCCGAAGCTATAACAGCACAAACTTCACATTTAGCAGGTAGGTTCCTTATAGAACGTAGATATTCGCTAAGAACGGATTTTACGATACTCGATTCCTAAGGGGATAAAACGGGGGTTGGAAGTTTGTATGAAAGTCCTATGTTTTTGAAGTAAGAAACTTGAAGTTTAAAATGTGTGCTCTATAGATGGTAAGGAGGTGTCCAAATAATGTAACTTTAGAAACCGACTCCCTTTTGGGGTTAAAACGGGGGATCGTAGGTTGATTCATTCATCACGAAATCTCCGAAACTATAACAGATACAAACTTGACATTTGGTAGGTAGGTTCCTTATAGGTCGTAGACATCCGCTAAGAACGAATTTTACGAAACTTGACCCCTAAGGGGTTGAACAGGGGTTGGAAGTTTGTATGAAAGTCCTATGTTTTTGAAGTAAGAGACTTGAAATTTAAAATGTGTGCTCTATAAATGGTGAGGAGGTGTCCAAATAATGCATTGTAATCTATATATATAAAAGAGAAAGGTCACTGACTCACTCATCACGAGAACTCAAAAACCGCTGGACGGTCCATCCATCCAGGATGTACAAAGATGAAATTTGGCAGGGAGGTAGATTATAGTTAGTCGACGTCCGCTAAGAACGGACTGCGATATTCCACCGCTAAGGTGGTTTTTTTAAGGTGGTATTGGGGTTGATAGTTTGTATGAAACATATACAGCAGCTATAAGTTCGCCTGATAGGTTATTTATACTGCAGCCTGAAAATAAAACTAAAAATGTGGTGTATAGAGAGGTATTATAAAATAACTATTAAATTATACTAAATTGTGTCTTTTAAAAAGTTACTCAGTCTGATAAGCATTTCAAGTGACAGAAATAAAAAAATAATTTTTAAAACGGGGGATGGTAGGTTGACTCCCTCATCACGCAATCTCCGAAACTATAATACCTACAAACTTGAAATTTGACAAGTAGGTTCCTATTTGAAATTTGACAGGTAAGGTAGGGCGTAAACATCCGCTAAGAGCTGATTTTATGAAACTCAACCCTTAAAGGGATAAAACGGGGGTTGGAAGTTTGTATGAAACATATACAGCCTGACAATAAAACCAAAAATGTAGTGTATAGAGAGGTTTTATAAAACCTATATATAAATAACTATTAAATTATACTAAATTGTGCCTTTTAAAAAGTTACTCAGTTTGATAAGCATTTCAAGTGACTGAAATAAAAATAATCCTTTTCCAGTTTCACTGGAAATTTACCGGGAAAACTTTGTGACACACTAATGTCAACGCAGGCGAAGCCGCGGGCACAGCTAATAATATATATAAACGCGAAAGGTCATTCATCACGAAATCTCCGAAACTATAACACCTACAAACTTGAAATTTGGCAGGTAGGCTCCTTATAGGACGTAGACACCCGTTAAGATCGGATTTTACGAAATTCAACCCCTAAGGGGGTAAAATAGGGGTTGGAAGTTTGTATGAGAGTCCCATGTTTTTGACGTAAGAGACTTGAAATTTAAAATGTAAGCTCTATAGATAGATGGTGAAAAGGTGTCCAAATAATGTATCTTTAGAAATCAACCCCTTTTTGGGTTAAAACGGGGGATAGTAGGTTGGCTCACTGATCACGAAATCTCCGAAACTATAACAGTTACAAACTTGAAATTTGGCAGAAAGGCTCCTTATAGAGCGTAAACATCCGCTAAGAACGAATTTTACAAAACTCGACCCCTAAGGGGGTAAAACGGGGTTTGGAATTTTGTATGAAAGTCCTATGTTTTTGAAGTAAGAGACTTGAAATTTAAAATGTATGCTCTATAGATGGTGAGAAGGTGTTCGAATAATGTATATTTAGAAATCAACTCCCTGTTGGGGTTAAAACGGGGGATGGTAGGTTGATTCACTCATCACGAAATCTCCGAAACTATAATACCTACAAACTTGAAATTTGGCAGATACGTTTCTTATAGGGCGTATACATTTGCTAAGAACGAATTTTATGAAACTCTACCCCTAAGGGGATAAAACGGGGGCTGGAAGTTTGTATGAAAGTTCTATGTTTTTGGAGGAAGAGACTTGAAATTTGAAATGTATACTCTATAGATAGTGAGAAGGTGTTCAAATAATGTATCTTTAGAAATCAACTCCCTTCTGGGGTTAAAACAGGGGATGGTAGGTTGACTTACTCATCACGAAATCTCCGAAACTATAACAGCTACAAATTTGAAAATTGGCAAGTAGGTTCCTTATAGGGCATATACATTTGCTAAGAACGAATTTTATGAAACTCGACCCCTAAGGTGATAAAACGGGGGTTGGAAGTTTGTATGAAAGTCCTATGTTTTTGAAGTAAGACTTGAAATTTAAAATGTATGCTCTATAAATGTTGAGAAGGTGTTCAAATAATGTATCTTTAGAAATCAACTCCCTTTTGGGGTTAAAATGGGGTATGGTAGGTTGACTCACTCATCACGAAATCTCTGAAACTATAACAGCTACAAACTTGAAATTTTGCAGATAGGTTCCTTATAGGGCGTAAACATCCACTGAGAACGGATTTTACGAAACTCGATCCATAAGGGGATAAAACGGGTGTTGGAAGTTTATATGAAAGTCATATGTTATTAAGGTAAGAGACTTGAAATTTAAAATGTATGCTCTATAGATGGCGAGGAAGTGTCCAAATAATACATCGTAATCTATATATATAAAAGAGAAAGGTCACTGATTGACATCACGAGAACTCGAAAACCGCTGGATGGTCCATCCATCCAAGATGGACAAAGATGAAATTTGGCAGAGAGGTAGATTATAGTTAGTAGACGTATGCTAAGAACGGATTTTACGATATTCCATCGCTAAGGGGGTTTAATTGGGGTTGATAGTTTGTATGAAACATATACAGTAGTAACAAGTTCGCCTGATAGGTTATTCATACTGCAGCCTGAAAATAAAACTAAAAATGTAGTGTATAGAGAGGTTTTATAAAAATAACTATTAAATTATACTAAATTGTGCCTTTGAAAAAGTTACTCAGAATGATAAGCATTTCAAGTGACTAAAATAAAAAAATAATTTGCGTTAAGCATCTTAATAGTAATGCATATCTTCATAAACACGCGGACGTAGTCGCGGGCAACAGTTAGTGTATTATAAAACAAAGTTCCCAAAAGCGTATGTGACCGATTCCCTCAAAATCTACTTAACGGATTTTCATGTGGTTTCACAAATGGAGAGAGGGCTGCAAGAGGGAGGTTTACGGAACGGCAAAGCCGATTTTGATGAGAGTTTCACTGGAAGTTTGACGGGAAAACTTTGTGACAAACTGATTTCAACGCGGGCGAAGCCGCGGGCACAGCTAGTAAATAAATAAATCGAATATTTACCGTGCACTTAATTTGAGTGACAGAGAAAATGAGGAGCAATAGGTTAGCGTGGTATGGGCATGTAATGAGGAGGGATGACTGCTATGTCGGTAAAAGAATGTTAGCGATGAATGTCGAAGGACGAAGAGCGATCGGCAGACCGAAAAAGCGATGGATGGATTGTGTGAGTGTATGTAATATGAGAAAGAAAGGAGTAAGCACTGAAGTGACGAATAATAGAGAGGAATGGAAGAGGAAAACATGTTGTGCCGACCCTACATAAGTGGGATAAGGGCAGGAAGATGATGATGACCGTGTACTTAATTTCTGTGGTCATCAACCCGCCTGCCCAGCGTGGTGACTATGGGCAAAACACTTGAGTCGTCACAATTTCACGCCATTTCTGGCGACAAAAACTTTAATTTTACAATTCAAGATTCTGTCTAATTATTCAACTAGATCTCTTGATGTCAGTTTATTATTAAAGAAAATATCAAATTATCGTGCAGACGATTATGACAGACGATTTAAAATACGACACCGCTACTTTCTACACCTATAAAAAAACTTGCGCTAACATCTTCAGGAAAACAACATAAATAATTATCTAATAATAAATATATTTTCAACTGACGTCCGAAAATGAAGGAGGTTCTCAATTCGACTGTTTTTATGTAAATTAACCTCGGAACTTTTTACTGGTTGGACCGATTTTGATGTTGTTTTTTTTTTATTGAAAGGTGTAGCATTTGTGTTCTAATTTAAATTTAATTGAGATCTGACAAGTACTTTTCGAGTCATATCTAATAACACGTATTTAGTTAATTATTTTAGTCGTCCTACGTTGTATCATACCACATAAATTTGCACTGTATGTATGGATTTTAATGGTCCTTATTTACATCGAAAGCTGTTGCTTGACGTATTGAATATTTGGTGTAAGTTTCTACTTGTTGATAGATGGCGCTCATTGTCAGTTGCAAATACTGACTAACGATGGCAAGATTACTATAAGTGTTTATAGTTACATGAAATGATTTCGGACATCACAAATTTATAACGCAACTACAGTCTGTATTCTATTTTGGAGTTCCGTAAACCATAATAGGACTTAAGACCTTATTATTACATATTACAAAACTAAGTCGCTTCCCGCTGTCTGTCTGTCCCTATGTATGCTTAGACCTTAAAACTATGCAACGGATTTTGATGCGGTTTTTTAATAGATATAGTGATTCAAGAGGTAGGTTTATATGTATAATACATGTGTAATAATTTTTATTAATTTAATAGTAATTTGCGATAAATTGTATTATTTCATTAAAACTTATCATTATTATTAATTTAGTATTAAATATTGTAAGAATCTGGCGACTAAATTAATTTTCATTTAATTAAAGAAATTATCAACATGAGCGACACCTACCATCGATCGATCGATTGATCGAAATCAAAGCAATGCGTTATTCCGTCACAATCAGAGCGAAGTCACGTAGATCGAAGTATCATTCTACGTATTGATAGATGGCGCTCATCGTTGGTCTACGAATACTGAGTCGCGGTGGCGAGATTGTTTAAGTGAATCTGTAAATTCCGTTGCGATTACAGCTGGGGGCGTCAAAAATAATATAACATAAAATATCATTAATTTTTCTAGTTTCTTACCACGTCACAGTGTGTAACGGAACCTTCATAACGTCAGATATCTGGGAACACACCTGTATGGCCTATACATACATTTGTCACGAGTGATAGAAGGAACAGGAAGACTGGCGACTACAATCTGCGCCCACGGGGCTGTTTATAAGATATAACACAAATAAAAGCAATTAAGCAAAACGGAGTCAGTGTTAATAGTTTTTAAACTTAGAACATTTAATTTTTTTAACCAACTCCAAAAAAGTAGATGGTATCCATTCCACTGTATTTTTCGTATGTTACCCCAGAGCTTTGTATTGGATTGACCGATTTTGATGATTCTTTTTTAAATGAGATCTGTCAAGAACTTTTTGAATTATCTCTAGTAATGAGTATTTACTACATCTACCTGCGTTGTATTACTAGTCGATGTTATTGTAATCGGTTTTTTCATTGCTTTCGCTGTTTAAATTGGTGAATAAAATGATTCACGTTAAAATGTTACTTTAATTATAGAATTCAATTCTATGCATTTCTACTGATTTATTTTTTTAATAATTCGATTTAATATCGTAACGACCCCATACGTGTACCGTCCCTCGACCAATAGGAACGCAGAGTGACAATGTGTTTATGTAATATATGTTGGAGGGAAATCGAGTTAACGTAAGTTGGGTCGGTAAAAAAATTAGATTCCGTTTGGTTATAGCTGGCAAAAGATAGCCTTGGTCTCGTAGTGGGAAATCTGTCAAAATTTTAAATTGTGAATTTTTTTTTGTTAGTTCTTATTAATTATTTTATTCTTATTTATATTACTACAGTAACTTAATTTTTTATTATTTACTAGCTGACCCGGCGAACTTCGTATCGCCTAACAGTCGATTCTTTAATTTAATTATTTTTTTTTCTTTTAGAATTTTTCTCTCCGTAAGAACCATCCTCGTACTTCAAGGAATATTTTTAAAAAAGAATTAGCGAAATCGGTCCAACCGTTCTCGAGTTTTGCGCTTAGCAACACATTCAGCGACTCATTTTTATATTATAGATTACTTCTTCTTTATTTATTTATTACTTCTTGCATAAATATAGTCGAACACATTTACGTAGTAAAAAAAGAAAAAAACAGCAGTACAAAAATAAAATTAAACAAAAAGTAGTTACAATGACAGCATGCAAAGGCGGGTCTTATTGCTTTAAGCAATCTCTTCCAGACAACCCCCGGTACAAGGAGATTATTACTAACAAAGTGCGAGATTGTGAAAAAGTAGAAAAATATAAATAAAATTATAAATACATAAAATCATATATACATACACATATAGAAGAATAAGATAAACATACAAAATTATGAGAATAAATAAATTTACGTAAACCATACGTAAGAATATAGGTACACATATTAAATACTTACAACATACACAAAATACATACATATACACATACATAAATACATACATACATACATACATACATACATACATACAAAAAAAAATTAAGTAAGTTTTATTGTGATCGAAAGTGGTTTCAAAATGTATATTCTGTGGATAAACATATTTTATTGCCCTTTAGAAATATAGGTATAAATCCATATGAATAACAATCGATAGTCACCTAAACCAACAATCTGTTGAAAATCGACTACTGTAGGAACAGACGACACTAGTAAACTGAGTTTTTCTATAAAAAACACTCTCACACTCAAGTGAGAACGTAAATTTTCCGACCTTAGTTCTATAAATAGGGTACTTATACTACTTAGTTCTATATATAGTAGTAGGGTAAAGGAACAAAAGCGCACGTCTGTCTGTGATGCACATTAGATTCAGATGCGAGCGTGTTAGCGTACAACTAGTTGCTGTATATTTCTGTATATTTAATTTACTCAACTTTTGTTATAGGAAAGGAAATCACAGCTTGATAACTTTTTAGTAACAGTTACCGACGAATTGAGCTACCTTGAAAAGTTAAGAATAATGTTCTCATAATAAGAAAAGTTAAGATAGATTTTGCTAAAGTGTAGTCTTTAAGGTTTTGGCCTTTATAATATTTGGTTGAAAAAAAAAAACGCGTATCTCGTTTGAAGGTCATTTTAAAATGAGCATTACTCTAAAGAGTTTACTATTAAGAATGATAATCATAATTTAAATAATTGTGTTTGCTCGCAAACGAAAAAAAAACCGACTTCCATTACATCGACGAGTAATAGAACGTAGATCGACGAAAAAATAGTCAAGTAAATACGCGTTATCAAAGATTACTCAAAAAGTAGTTATCAGATCTCGATAAAATTTATATGTGACCACATGATAAACATCAGCTTTCGATTAAATTAAAAAATATCAAAATCGGTACACCCAGTAAAAAGTTATTACGGATTTTCGAGAGTTTCCCTCGACTTCTCTGGGATTCCATCATCAGATCCTGGTTTCCGTATCACGGTACCAAACTAGGGATATCCCCTTTCCAACAAAAAAAGAATTATCAAAATCGGTACATCCAGTAGAAAGTTATGCGGTATAATACAACGTAGGTCGACGAAAAAAGCATCAAGTAAAAACGCATTATTAGATATAACTCAAAAAATAGTTGTTAGATCTCAAATAAATTTAAATGGGACCAATTGGCACACACCACCTTTCGATTAAAACAAAATTCTGAAAAGTCAAAAAGGTCAAAAGTTCTGATGTAACATATATAAAAATAATTGTGTTTGCTCGCAAACGAAAAAAAACCGACTTCAATTACATCGACGAGTAATACAACGTAGATCGACGAAAAAATACTCCAGTCTCGTCACGATACTCGTGTATGTCGCACGCGCTGGCCGATCATAAGTATCGTAGATAATAAGTAAGTTAAGTTAGTTTTACTCGCGCACCTGTTTAACAGGTTGCCGCTGAAGTTTAAGAATGAATGAGACTGAGTGTGATCAGAAAGTGAAATATGTTGACATGAGTGAGGAAGAAGAATTACGTGATTGGGGATCACCAATTTCGACGGAGAAAAATATAGAAAAACAGGAGCACTTTTTTGTAGAGGTAGTAAACAATTGTCAGGATAGTGGTAAGGAGAAAGAGAATTTAAGTACAGACAGACCATCAAAGCGAACGAGAGAGGAAGATGATATAGGATGGACAAAGGTGGAAAAAAAAATTAAGAAACAGGGACAAATTAAGATTGAAGTTATAATTTCGAGTAAAGAAAAACTGCCAAAACAGTTTGCGATTGCTAAGTTATTTACAGCTCTTAACTTTATCGACATAATTAAGATCAAATATATTAACCCATATAGAATTAAGATGGAAGTTCCTAACGAGGATTATGCGACTAAAGTTATTAATTGTTCGGAATTTGAAAAAAGAGGATGGAGAGTACATCGGGAGATGGATGTAAACGTATCGCATGGAATTATAAAACATGTGGATCTTGAGTTGACTGAGGACCAGGCTCTAGAAGCAATTAAGTGCCCTAATAATGTGCAGGTTTTATCTTTAAAACGGTTGAAACGAAGAAACGAGGCTGGTGAATGGATACCGAGTGAAGTGGCGCGTATTGACTTTTTAATGCTCTTACTTGCCAGCATATATTTACATTGATAATTTACGAGTTAGGGTTGAGCCATATATTTTTCCTGCAACACAATGTTCAAGATGCTGGAAGTTCGGTCACCCTAAAGCTAGATGTGCATCACGCGTGATCGTCTGTCCTAAATGCTGTGGTTCTCATGAAAATTGCGAAACTATGCAATATAAGTGTGTTAACTGTAATGGTGATCATATAGCATTGAACAGAATATGTCCTGTTTATTTGAGAGAAAAGAGACTAAGAGAATTGATGGCAGAGTTTAATTGTTCTTATAAAAGAGCATGCAGCTTATATATGCGCCCGGATTCAATAGCAGAGCCAAACCAAACCATGAAAAATTCGGTGGAAAATCAAGATATCACTACCTCAAATAGTTATATGAATCTGCCATGTGATGAAAATACGAATCATAAATATACTCCACTATTACCGGAATTCTCACAATTGTTTACTCCAAAGCGGCCTAAGTCATCGTCGAGTAATAACAACAATAAACGCGATACGAGTAGCAATATAAATCAATTAGAGCAGGATAGATGCAACCAACCGGACCACATTCCACAGCGATCATCTGATGACACCGACGCGCATAGTAATAATATAAACAACGATCGTAAGGTTCAGTTTAGCGAGCTCATATTACGCTTAATAGATATATTGTTTATTAAAAACTTTACTTTAGGTGAAAAAGTTCATAACTGTGTTAAATGTGTATTTGAATATTTAATACTTGTCGTAGTTGGTAATATTTCTGATAGGCCATATGTTAATTGCATTTTAGAGTTTATAAGTAAGTTTATTAATGGATAACACCAAAATTATTAAAGTGAAATTATTACAATGGAATGCCCAAAGTTTAAGACCGAAATTAAATGCTTTTGAAAATATTTTAATTCAGGAAAAAATTCATATATGTATATTATCGGAGACTTGGTTAGAACCAAATTGCAGTTTAAAAATTGATGCGTATAATATATATAGACAGGATCGTGATGACTCATATGGAGGAATCGCGATAGTTGTTCATAAATCTATTAAAGCGCAGTGTAATAATATTATTTTACCTAATCGATACATACAAGCACTACATATTAAAATATTTAATTGTTGTTATCTAGAGAATGTAATTGCAATATATTGTCCACCGAACGTTAGTACATCTGGCCAAGACTGGAAAGATTTGTTTTCCAAATGGTCTAGTAAAACAATTTTAGGGGGGGATTTCAATGGGCATCACTCTAATTGGTCAACTAAAAATAATAGTAGGGGTTTACAAATATATGATGCCTCGATTGAATATAATTATGTTTCCCTTAATAATGGCGATTCAACTAGAATTAAATTTGTACTAAATAATTGGCAGAAAAGTTCACCTGATATCTCATTTGCTACTTCAGATATTGCTCTTCGTTTTGATTGGACTATATTAAATGAAAGCTTGGGTAGTGATCATTTAATGGTTTGTATGAGTACAGATATGGCATTATATACGGGGAATCATATTATAAAGCGTAACTTTAAACGAGCTGACTGGCAAAAGTATAAAAGTATTTTACAAGAAAAATTCCCACTTCTAAATTTAGACCAAAACCCTACTGGTCAGCCGAATTATCACAAGCTGTGGCTAAACGAAGGCGTGCGTTAGCACAACTAAGAAGAAATCCTACACCTAATAATTTGATAAATTTTCGACAAAAGGTTTCGTGTGCTCAAAAGCTCATCCGAAAGTCTATTACTAAGTCGTTTCATCAATTTTGCGATGGTATTTCACATGTAGCCACTAGTCGTGAAATGTGGGAAAAAATGCGATGGCTTAAGGGTTATAAGAGCGTTAAAAGTAATTTAGATTGGGAAAAAGCTTGTATGTTATTAAAACAGTTAACACCAGATTATGTTATACCTATAACACCTTTATTTCAATCGAATAACCAGCAGTTAGAGTTACCTATTACCGTTCAAGAACTAACAAACACTTTAAAAACGAAAGATACTGCTCCAGGTATAGATGCTATTTCGTATTCTGTGATATATCATTTTCCCAATAAACAAATATTAATAAATGTATTAAATAGAATATTATTTGAAGGACATATACCACCGCAATGGAGAGACATTAAGATTGTTCTAATCCCGAAACCTGGTTGTGACGCAAATAGTTCGTCTTCTATGAGACCTATTTCACTTATATCCTGTATGGCTAAAATACTACATAATATCATAACAAAACGTCTTGAGTGGTATATGGAAAGGAATAGATTGTTGACTAATAAAACGGTAGGATTTAGACGGACACAATCAAGCTTAGATAATTTGGTCAGGTTAGTTTCTCAAATTCAAATAGGATTTTCAACTAAACAGGAAACATTAGGATGTTTTGTTGACGTAAACAATGCTTATAATAATGTTGACATCGTGCAGGTTACGCGTAAACTTGATGAGTTGGAAGTTGGGTCGTCTATATGCAGGTATATTTGGATGTATCTGAAGGAAAGGCATATAACTATATATGAATCAGGAACAAATAAATCCATCACAAGATGGACTTGCAAGGGTCTGGCACAGGGAGATCGCATGTCCCCGATTTTGTTCAACATCGCAACTCGTGATATTTGTAAAAATATTGAAGATGTTTATATTTCTCAGTATGCGGACGATTTTGTGTTGTATGTCTCAGGTCAAAACTTAAGATTCATGACGACTTTATTACAAAATGCTTTAAATAGCTTATCCATAATGTTAAGAGATTTAGGATTAGAATTATCGCCAAATAAAAGTAAGTTATGTTTGTTTACGAGGCGTCGACTACATCAACAGGTTAAGGTTTCTATTGAAGATGTCAATCTTGAAAATGTACAGGAGGTTAAATATTTGGGTATTTGGTTGGATAAGTCATTAAGATGGGGAAAACAAATTAAAGAAACATGTAGTAAGTTAAGTAGGTTCTTAAATGTTTTTAATGTATTAGCTGGGGCATCTTGGGGTGTTCATCCTGTACATTTAAGACAATTATACATCTCAATTATACGAAGTAGGTTAGATTATGGAAGTTTTCTGTTAAATACCAGTCCTCTAAGTAATCTAGTAAAATTAGACAAGATCCAAAATCGGGCAATGAGAGTTATAGGTGGTTTTATAAAAAGTAGTCCCATACACGTCATGGAATCAGAATTAGGTTTACCGCCATTATTATTTCGAAGAAATTATCTGCCTTATAAATTTTTATTAAAATCTATGTCTGTCGAAAATGGGGATTCCATAGCAATAATTTCTAAACTAGCTTCAGTGTGTGAAAATTCTCGGTATTGGATTAATAAAAGAAAACCTTTGCTTTCTGTTCTATTCAATGAGTTGTCTGATGTTACTGTACAAAAATCACCAATCTTAGAAATGTATTCTTTGCCAACATGGGTTACTAATATAGATATATGGACACATTTATGTTTATGTATTGATGAAGTACACGGATCTAAAAGATTCCACAGCTCTGATAAATTATTAAAAAATTCTTTAAATACTATTCAACGAAAATATTTTGATTGCTATCAAATTTATACGGATGGGTCTAAGGATAATAATGGAATTGGGGCTTCATTTTACGATTCACAAGCTAATATAACTGCAAAATTTAAGCTAAATAGCAACATTTCAATTTTAGAAGCGGAATTAGTTGCAATATCTGAATGTTTATCCTACATTTATTCGTGCGAAGGTAATAAATTTGTTATACTTAGTGATTCTAAAAGTGCCCTACAACATATAGCTCGGTGCACCTCAGGTAAACGAGGACTGCCTGTAGCTTATTGTATATTGGAAACATTTTTGAATTTAAAAGAATATGGTAAGGATGTTAAATTTCAGTGGATCCCATCTCATATAAATTTGATTGGCAATGATGCGGCAGATATGGGTGCAAAAATGGGGATTGTGGACGGTATATCTGTGAACCATGTACCTTTTTTTACCAATTTTTTGAGAGAAATTAAAATTAAGTATTTAGACAACTGGAAAGAGTATTTTAACAAAAGATCGGTTGAAAAGGGTATATGGTATAAAACAATTCAAAACGAGCCGCCCAAGATACCCTGGTTTTATAATGCAAAATTAAGTCGACAAATGTTGGTTACTAGTTTAAGACTTCGATCCGGGCACGTCCCATTAAATGCATTCGGGTTCATGATGAAAATTGTTCAGTCTCCTAACTGTACAGTATGTAACACGCGAGAAGATGTATACCACGCTTTAGTGGAGTGTGCTCGGGTCGGAGCCGAACGCAGAGGCTTGGAAAAGGAAATTGGTATTGACTTTAGATGTGTGGGAATTTGTAATGCTATCCTTTCTGATCCTACGTCGGCACTGGCGATTAAGGTGTATTGGATGTTTTTAAGATTGGTTAGTTTAAGAGTATAGTGATTTTGTTATGATCAATGGGGCTGGCATAGTCGCTAAGCGACCAAAGCCTCTTACATTATACAAATAAAGATTTAAAAAAAAAAAACACAATTATAGAACTGAGTTTCAATATGCTTAAATATAGATTATTTTTACAAGATTACGACGACTTTACATATAGACTAACTGTTGACTTTTGTATGTATACCCACTGTGAATAATGTAAATAATGGATACAAACATACGTAAATAACTGCTAAAATTCAAAACACTATTTTTGCAGATTCGTTTCCCAAAGGTTTCAAAGGAACGACATTAATAAATCTCCGCTGTCTGTTCGTCACACAGAGCTGTGTTTAGAAGAGTACTGGGACATTCAGAGACAATATACAATTGGTGTTACTATAGGTAACGATAAAAAATTAGTATTAACTTTGTTCGCAATTTAACTTTGTAATTGTTAGTGTAATTGAATTATTAATCTTCTCATAGCGATTCACTATTGGTAACCGTCTGTAAGTGTCGTCTATGACGACGTTGAATATTTGTTTTGAAATTTATAATTTAAATATTTGCGAAAATTTTGAGAGCCAAATAACGATGCGTTATGCAGCTCTCCAAGATTTTCAATTTTCGAAGTGATCGTAATTAACTTTATATATAAAAACAAAAATCTCGTTACCGTGATTCACAATAAGCAACCGACTATGAGTGCCATCTAGTAACAAGTAGAAACACACGAGTACATCCAATATTGATTGTGTTTGATCTGCGTAACTTTACTAAGACGAAAATTTGTACTGCGGGTATTAATTTTCGTAACAGTATCTAGTATTTTATTTTATTTTATGTAACTATGTCGGCAAAAAAGCGTATGGCACACCTGGTGGTAAGCGATTACTGTACTACTTATAGACGTTGCAGATGACACCAGAAGCATTGCAAACGCGTTGCCGGCCCTATTTCCAATTCCCCCTAGGAGCTTTACGCACCACAGGAACACAATTCTGCTTGAAAACAGTATTATTTAGCTGTGATCTTCTGTTAGGTCGAGGTACTTTCCCAGTCGGGCTGCTCCTTATTTTAAGCAAGAAATTTCCTGCTGTGAAAAGGAAATTTATTCAATTAATAAAAATAATAATCGCGGTGACAAGGTTTTCAGTGTTGTATTTATAGTGGATTATTTTTCCTAGTTTACATAAGTTTTAATTTCAAAAAGATAAAACTTTGGCACAACTGAAACCATTCAATCAATCAAAAATTATTTCGGTAACTATAGCAGGTATAATAACGTAAGTAGACCAAACGAAATCCTTTTTTTTTACCCGACTGCCAAGGGAGGGTTATGTTTTTCGCGCGTATCTTGTATGTATGTATGTATGTAATATTCTTTACTACCTCATATTTCCAGAACAACTAAACGGATTTACATAACTGAGGTATCGTTAGGTTCGTCTTTGCTGCCCAAGTGTTCTTAGATAGGTGACATTAAAAAAAATCAAACATGGCGGCTGTGCGAAGCCATTGTATTTAATGAAAAAAAAAATTTTTTTTCTCGAATACTACAATATGGGTATCAAATTGAAGGGCACAATACAAGGATTTTAAAAAGGTATATCATGATTATTATTACCGTAATACTAAGACAGAAATACAATATTAAAGTTTAAAAAATGTGGACTTTGCTCTTTCGCACGCCTATGCCATGTCAAACTCGCCTCCTAGGCGACGATCAACTTCGGGGTGTAGCCTTTCAAATAAAATACAATGGTTAAAAAAAAACATACAATTAAAATTACAAATAAAAATTAATAAATGTCACACCAATTTACAATTACATTAATAAAATTAATAACAAATACATAATACCAAATACAAACAAATAATTTTAATAATAATTTCATTATATTAAAACTAATAGTTGTTGATTTAAGCAGTCACCTATTTGCTAAAGGTCAGGCTTACGTTGCTTTGAGCAGAGTGAGATCTTTCTCCGGGCTTGCTATCAGTTCTCTTGACCCTAAAAATTTACTTAATCAACCACATGATGTAAACTGTTTTAATTAATTGAACCGATTACGTAATTTGTCTGACTAAAAAGACATAAATAAAATAATAATTAAAAAAAAAAACAAAAAACCCGCCTGCGTGAAGAACAACTAATAGAAAATCAACTGAAAAAGCTGGAACAAGATAAAAATTCAATATGCACACAAAGTCAGCGAAATAAATAGAAACAGTATCAAACATTTTTTGCTGTACATTTAAAATATATTAATAAGGTAGTCCTTCGAAACTTTATGCAACGTCATAGATAATATGCAGTCGGAGGCATGAAATTGAAGGATAAGTCAAATCATTCTCTCTCTGTGCATGTCTCCGACTGCATGTTATGTACGACGTTGCATAAAGTTTCGAAGGACTACCGTATTAATATATTTTAAATGAACAGCACAAAATGTTTGATACTGTTTCTATTTATTTCGCTGACTTTGTGTGCATATTGAATTTTTATCTTGTTCCAGCTTTTTCAGTTGATTTTCTATTAGTTGTTCTTCACGCAGGCGGGTTTTTTGTTTTTTTTTTTTAATTATTATTTCTCTGATAATGCCCAGCAAGAAAAAATATAACTCGACTTGTATTATATAATTTGTCACAGGAGGCACAGAAAATATTCGTTGTGCTTTGACTTGTTGATAGATAGGACTCGTGATTAAATACAAATTCTAAATCGCGCTGGCAAGATTTTTAGGTAAATCTTATATTAAGAGCCGACGAATAAAAAATTTAACCGAACCTAAAATCAAAAATTTAACCGAACCTAAAATCAAATTTTGAAAAATTTGACCGTTTATCGGCATAATTTCGCCTATCTCCAAAATTAATTCGACCGCTCTTAATTTAAAGACTAGTCGATTTTTGTTACAGTAGAAAAAGGAATGAAATTGGTGTTTTATCTTCTTAACACTAAGGAAGGCGTGGGCAGCACTTCCGTAGTTGTCAAAGTAGATATATTTTAACAACATTCATGTAACCAAAGAAGTCAATTGAGAAAGTGTGGCCCAGTGAGTTAATATTACGTTGAACAATTTTTTTCGTAAAATTAAAATTCTTAAAGTGAATAAAGCTATTTAATGATAAGATATAATTAAAATACATTTGCTTGAAGTTATTTACGCGTTCAATTGGGGTTAATTCAATGGATTTTAATTATATTAAAAGGGGTAGTTGTGAATAATATTATTCGACAGTATAACTTTAAATATTTTGAAATTCGGTTTCTAGATTAGAAAAACGATAACGTTGTAATTACAAAACTGAATAGCTTAAATATAAATTTTTGATTTGTAAAATGTGGTGTACAATAAATAATTTTTTAATCATAAAATAATTGTCATTACATAGGTTTCCTTGTTACGATAATTATTACGAGTGACGATAATTATTCAACATCAAGTAAAACGTAATCTTATTTCCATACAAATTAACAATAACGGTAAAAAATTAGTCTTAAGGGCAGTTCGCAAATGAGCAGGTCCGACGTGTTGAATGTTCGGTGTTTGTTGCAACTTATTGATGGACAGCGTGAGTTTATTAATAAAATAAATAACTAAACACATGTCTTGTGTGGGCTACGCCATAACTTTTATTTATTACATTAATTATAAATCTGTAATTAGTTTCAACTTTTGCGGGAAATTATCAGAAATGAGAGATCGAAACCGTCTGGTAAGTGATACACGAACGAGACCGTTCTTCCGCTGTCAAAAGTATCGTAACTGACTTTATTTAGAAGGAACATAATCTTAACACCACGATTCATTACCCGTAACAGACCAATCAACGACTGAACATTCCTAGACATATTCGCTGTATGTTGCAACTGGTTAATAGATGGTGCTCATGGTTCGAGCAAAGCTAGGCCAATCAAACAAAAGCGAATGTACCGTTTATGTTTCTACTTAGTAACAGATGGCACTCATCAAGTTACAAATCGCGGTGGCAAGGTTTTCATTATTGTGTTCATTATCAATCATGAGAATGTCTTGCTTTGCTAGTGTTAGCACAGTAGTTAATGTGTAGTTAGCACTGTAGCTAGCGCTAATAGTTCATAAGATACTGACTTATTCACTACAATTTTTCTAATTCCGTCCCCTATCACCATGTAGGAGAAACGGAACCCTAATACATTTAGTTACGTAACATAATATTAATATGTAAAAATTAACATGGGTCGCTACTCGTGACGATTGACCTGTTCACACAATTTACCTGATATAACTCGACTTATATAGCTTATCGCAGGAGGCACAGATAATATTCGCCGTGTTTTTTCTCGATAATAGATAATAGAACTCACGTGTGTTGCCTATATTCACCACGCTGGAAAGGTCACGCTATTTTTGGCGCGAACTTATGGAGGCCTATGTCCAGCAGTGGACTGCGTTAGGCTGATGTGTGTTTGTGCCTGTGTATTGTGTGTGTTTCCGGACCCCCGACACAAAAATAAATTCTAGTGGGCACTGTTGAGTATGAAGTCTTTATTTATATAAAGCTCCCCCCCCCCATTCAGTTTTGCCGATACATTGTCAAATACATTAATCTGCTTAAACCCAAAGATTGTAATGCAGCCATATAATAAAATATTTATCCTTCTATGAAACTAGTGGCTATAAGTTTTATCTTGTCGATAGATGGCACTCATGGTAGCTTATCTGAATCGCGGTGGAAAGATTGTTGTCACAATGTATGAAGTCAAGATCTATAGGTGAACACTTGGTATTTCACAGTATGTTTTTTTTTTGTCTTATAACACGGTCGTTTGTTCCTATGGTAAGCAACTTAATGCTCGTGTTACATGTAACAGCCGACTGTTGAATATTTATTTGTTAAATATACATCGAAATAATGCATATACATATAAATAAATAAATACAAATATTACTACTACCAGACTCAGGCGGAAATCGAACCGGCAACCCGCGGAGCAGTAAGAAGGACCACTATAAACTCCATCGGGCCATCGGGCTAGTCTATGTATAATGTGCGTTATAATAGTAGATATACAAACAAGTAAAAACGAAACAAACTCAATTATAATAGCTTGTTATCTTAGGGCATTTACTTTTTATTTTTATTTTTAACCAATTTCAAAAAAGTAGGAGGTTATCAATTCCACTGTATTGTAAGTGTCTTACCCGAGAACTTTTTACTGCATGGGACCTAGTTCGATGATTCTTTTTTTTAATAAATAAAAAAATACAATACGATTGAGAATCTTCTGCTATCTTGGAAGTCGGATAAAAATAAAGAAATACACACACGTGTTACAAGGAAAACCAATTTTAATTATTATTTATGTCAGTCTTGTTACAGACGGACGACGATGTTTAGTAACAAAGTAAGGAACTTTGTTACTTAACATCGTAACACACAACACAATATGAGCTATGAGCTCACGGAAATCTGGAACGTGGCAATTTTTTTTAAATCGGATGACTACTTTTTGAGTAACCTTTGATAACGCGTACTTACTTGACTATTTTTTCGTCTACCCACGTTGTATTATTGGGTTACATTACTAGTCAATGTAATTGAAGTCGCTTTTTTAACCGACTTCCAAAAAAGGAGGAGGTTCTCAATTCGACTGTATTTTTTTTTTTTTTTTTTTTGTATGTTACATCAGAACTTTTGACCGGGTGGACCGATTTCGACAAATTTTGTTTTAATCGAAAGGTGGTGTGTGCCAATTGGTCCCATTTAAATTTATTTGAGATCTAACAACTACTTTTCGGGTTATATCTAATAATGCGTTTTTACTTGACACATTTTTCGTCGACCTACGTTGTATTATACCACATAACTTTCTACTAGATGTACCGATTTTGATAATTCTTTTTTTGTTGGAAAGAGCATATCCCTAGTTTGGTACCATGATAAGGAAACCAGGATCTGATGATAGGATCCCAGAGAAATCGAGGGAAACTCTTGAAAATCCGCAATAACTTTTTACTGGGTGTACTGATTTTAATAATTTTTAATTTAATCGAAAGCTGATGTTTGTCATGTGGTCACATATAAATTTTATTGAGATCTGATAACTACTTTTTAAGTAATCTTTGATAGCGCATGTAGTTACTTGACTATTTGATGTAATTGAAGTCGGTTTTTTTCGTTTGCGAGCAAACACAATTATTTCTCATTAGCGAGCAAACACAATTATCGAACTGAACTTTAATGTGCTTAAATATTAATTGTTGTGACAAGATTACGAGGTCTTTACATGTAAATTAACTGACGACTTTTCAAATGTATACCTACTGTAAATAATGTAAATAATGGATACCGACAAACGTAAATAACTGCTAAATTTCAAAACGCTATTTATGCAGTTTCGTTTCCCAAAGGTATGTGTGGAAAGCTGTCTGTTCGTCACACAGAGCTGTGGTTAGAAGAGCAATGGGACATTCAGGGACCACAAACAATTGAAATAGCTATAATAGCGATAAACACCAATCATTATCTTTGTTCGCCATTTCATTGTGCAATTGTAAGTGTAATTCAATTATTATTCCATTTTTGGCGCGAACTTGTGGAGGCCTATGTCCAGCAGTGGACTGTATAGGCTATAATGTTGATGATGAATTATTATTCTTCTCACAGCGATTCAGTATTGGTAGCCGTCTCTCGTAAGTGTCGTCTACGACGACGTTGAATATTTGTTTTGAAATTTATAATTTAAATATATCTGAAAATTTGAGAAGGTACTCATAACCTTGCTGCGTTATGAGCTCCAACCAAATTTTCAATTTTTAAAGTGATCGTAATCAACTTTATATATAATAACAAAAATGTCGTTACCGCGACTCAAAATAAGCAACCAACGATGAGTGCCATCTAGTAACAAGTAGAAACATACCAGTAAATCCAATATTGATTGTGCTTGATATATTGATTATACATATATATGTGTATGTATCATCTATGTGGGATTGATGGCTCAGAGTAAAATAACAGAAATACTTGTATTACTTTATTTAAAACAAAAGCTAACCGCACCGTCTTTCTACCGCTCGTATCCCTCGCTAGAATCAGTATGGCGCCCCTTCCTTTTTCCATACCTCACTCGCTCATACTTACACTCTCTCTCTCTCTTTCACTCATGCTTATGTTCCGCTTCCCACATGTATGATCTTTTTTCTAGGTAATGAAAATGCATCATGTTTACTTACATAACGTTTCTCTGCAAATAATACAGATAATTACGCTGTCGCACCTACCTTTTCAATGCATATTTTCGTTTTTCTAAAGGTTCTCTTCGAGAGATCGCTACTAAGCGATAAGACCGCCTATATTACATTACATTTTTACATTACTATCTCTATGTTTAAATAACTGTTTTATGTAAATCTTTCTTAAGTGGCGTGCAATAAAGTATATTCTATTCGAGACTACACTACGAGTTGATAATGAACGTTGTTGTTAAAAGTGTACGTTGATTCTGTTATATTCTGAAAGTCGTCGTTTATCTCGGTACTCATAATAATATAACAGTCTTTACAGAATCATGAATGGGTATTAAAATGAATAATTAATTACGTTTCTTATTCTTTCACAGAGAAAGGAAAAGTTTTTAAGAGATTTTAAATTCTTTTTGTCAGTAAATATAAGGAACTGTTTTAACATCTGCTAAGTGAACGTTAAGTTGAAGCGGAACAAGGAAAATTCCATTTAATATTAGGGTAAAGTAATAAGTTAGAAGTTATAATGAAACCTTATTTATGTCATTACTCCAGTAATATTACACTGTGTATTACAAATATTATGATCTAAATACATTTAAATATTTTTTTTTTAAAGTCGGGTTTCAGTTTCTTTGTCCACGAATGCCGGTGACGTGTCACGTGTGTCATCCACTCGACCATCTGTCTTGAATGTGTTCGCTTTAGTCTCTTACCTACATGCTGTTCTTTTGAATTCAAACGTACCTGTAACAAACAAATCTATTGTCAATAAAAGTTTAAATACAAAAATGAAAACGATTAGAGCATTTTACAAAATGTCACAATGGTTTTTAAATTTTGAAATGAACATATAATCTATACTTAAAACGAAAATGTAACAGGTCGAATACTATTAACAAACATTGAAGAAATTAAAAACTATTTTACACTGTTTGATACCCAACGCTCGTTGTCGTTGAAATCCTAATCTTTTATACTTGTGGAGTTATACTCGGTGCACTCCTATCCTCTTACAAAGGAACCGCCGGCCTCACCAACCCTTTGTCGTCCGAATTAATATTTAAACAAGATATAAGGGATGCTACGAGTTAGTTCATCGATAACAGGGATTATACTGGGACTTGAAGTAATGTCCATTAAATTATATTAAACTCATTGTTTTCGTGTCTTCCACTTGTAGAGCCATTCATTCCTCTTGTATAATAGAATTAGTAGACCAGTAAGTCGAAAAAGTTATATTTCTAACTCGTGAAGTAAGTTTAATATTTAAGATTGAATTAGTAACGTTTTATAGTACAACTAGCTGTTCGCGTGACTCCATTGACATTGACATCCATTTAATTGAGTTTATAAGATAAACTGTGTATGTCAGCTTTATATCAGTTCATATAAAAATTGTCGAAGAAATGCAGAAAACCATTGTGTATAGACAACTTACTTTTTTTATTTATTTTTTATTTTTATTTTTTTTACATGGAGAAAATCCATCATGGATACCCTCCAGCGCGGGGGCGCCAGAGGGTTATGTCAGACTCCTACTGACTACAAACCACCACGTGTGAGCAGTCGTCCGCCTAGGTGGGGCGAGATGGGGTCGCGTTAGCATTCGCCACCTCGCCCCGGCGGTATAGACAACTTACTATCTCAACCATATCCAGCTGTCTATAAACCTCCAGGTGGCTGTAGATCTAAAAAACATATGGGCAGATTTTTTCTTTTTTACTGTAATTAAAAGATAGATTAATGATAATAAGAAAATAAATCGATTTGCATATCGATAAACTGTACGGAATACATCACTATATCGCCGCAGGCGACGACGCGTTCCAATTAGCTAAAGCAAACACAGCGCGCAATAATATTTTCATTTCTATTGCTCCTGCGGTCTACCGTGATGAGAGGTGCGGTGTTGTGTGGTTGATTTCACAAGAGGATTACTGTCATACTCAGGTAATTATATTTCGCTTTGATACTCTTGACTTTGAGTCATACCAACTAGACATTTAAAGGTCTACAGAGCTACAAGTTCAGTAGTCTCTTCCCCTTGCCGTAGCACAAATCAGACATTCAAACTTCTCCTTCTTTTAAATTCAAAATAAACATTCTAGAGATGTGATAACAGTGTAGAAGGTGGTTTTAGAACAATGTAACCGTTCTAATGTACTGTGTGGCTACGGCACTAAATAATATAGCCGAGCCCTCTCTTCCTGTGGGTGTCGTAAGAGGCGACTAAGGGATAAAACAGTTCCGCTACCACCTTGGAACTTAAAAAGCCGACCAATGGTGGGATAACCATCCAACTGCTAGCTTTGAAATACGCAGGCCGAAGACGGGCAGCAGCATCTTCAGTGTGACAAAGCCAGCCCTGCGGTCACCAACCCGCCTGCCCAGCGTGGTGACTATGGGAAAAACACACGAGCTTACGCTATTTTTGGCATAAATTTGTGGAGGCCTATGTCCAGCAGTGGATTGTATAGGCTGTAATGATGATGAACAGTTCTAAACTAACTTTATATTATACATATCAGCAGATTATATCAGTAAACAAACTAACGTAAACTTAGAGTTATCCTCGAGGAAATTACGACGTTCTCGTTAAAGTTTAGGGTTTGTGTGTAATTTGTTCAAATAATTGGCCAAGTGAGCAATTACCGTCCCATCTGTGTTAACAACCTCTTACAAATATTTTAGTTTCAGTTACATGACAGTAATGTCCTGCAAAAAATCAAGCAATATATTTTGCAAGTTAGTCAAGTCACTTGTACACATCACTCCTACGTTTTGTTTGTGTAGTAAGAGTCATGTAAATATTCTAGACTTTTTTTATTTTTAAACTTCCAAACAAACACTATTTCCCTTTTCCTCAAGAGAAGCGAACGACGCTGTGTTTGAATTTCATCTCAAACTCATTTATTATTCATTAGCATTAAACTTGTTGAGTACTTCTCGATATCTAATCGGCTGTGAGCGAAAAATGGGTTATTATAAAGTTCAGATAACAAAGGAACAGTTCACTGCACAATTTGATCTTAAAATGAGAATAATAAATAATCACGTTAAAGATTAGAAAATCGTGAAAATAAGGAGCACACTGATCGATAACAGAGGTTTATTTATTCAAGCTTATTAAATAAACCCTCTCTGATGCTAGCATACGGACAAACACACTTATCAGCCATATAACAATAACATAGATAGGTGTGTATAGCAACTGACCTGTCTGTGTAATGATTGTGTTTGCTGGCAAACGAAAAAAACCGACTTCAATTACATCGACAAGTAATACCACGTAGGTAAACGAAAAATAGTCAAGTAAATACGCCTTATCAAAGATTACTCCAAAATTTGTAATCAGATCTCGATGAGATTTAAATATAACCACATAATATACATCGGCTTTCGATTAAATTAAGTCATCAAAATGGGTACACCCAGTAAAAAGTTATGCGGATTTTCAAGGGTTTCCCCTCGATTTCTCTAGGATTCCATCATCAGATCCTGATTTCCTTATCATAATACTACACCTGGAATATCTATTTTTTTAACAAAAGAAGAATTATCAAAATCGGTACATCCAGTAAAAAGTTATGTGGTATAATACAACGTAGGTCGACGATAAAAGCGTCAAGTAAAAACACATTATTAGATATAGTTCGAAATTAATTGTCAGATCTCAAATAAATTTAAACGGGACCAAATGACATACACCACCTTTCGATTAAAAAAGAATTTGTCGAAATCGGTCCACACGGTCAAAAATTCTGATGTAACATACATAAAAAAATACAGTCGAATTGAGAACTTCCTCCTTTTTTGGAAGTCGGTTAAAAAGGAGATGCTATCAATTCCACTGAATTTTTTTGTGTGTCACCTCAGACTTTTTGAATTAGACAGAACTTTTTGAATTATCTCTAACAATGCGTATTTACTTGACTGCGTCTGCTTGCGTTGTATTATTGGCCGATGTAATTGAAGTTGGTTTTTTCTTTTGGGAGCAAACACAATTACACAAATTGCTTTCGCTGTTTAAATTTGTAAATAAATAATAATTAACGTTAAAATGTTATTGCAAACATAAAAGTCAATTCTACGCATTTCTGCTTTGATTTATAATTTTAATTAATCAATTTGATGTTGTAACGATTCTAATACGTGTACCGTCCCTCGACCAATAAGAACGCAGTATGACAATGTCTTCATGTAATGTATTATCATCATTACAGCCTATACAGTCCACTGCTGGACATAGGCCTCCACAAGTTTACGTCAAAAATAACGTGAACTCATGTGTTTTGCCCATAGTCACCACGCTGGGCAGGCGGGCAGTACTGGCTTTGTCGCACCGAAGACGCTGCTGCCCGTCTTCAGCCTGTGTATTTCAAAGCCAGTAGTTGGATGGTTATCCCGCCATCGGTCGGCTTCTTAAGTTCCAAGATGTTTGTGGAACCTTGTTATCCCTGTAATGTATATTGGTAGGAAATCAAGTTGATGTAAGCGTGTTCCGGTCGGTAAAAAAATTAAATTCCTTGTGGTATTGACTAGTGAATGATAGCCTTTGTCTCGTAGGGGAAATTCACTCAAAATTGTGGCGTACATTTTAAATTGGAATAATTTCTTAAGCTCTCAATAAAGCTCAATTTCATACTGTCTTATTTTGTCATTTTTATGTGACGGTAGTTTAAAAGTAAATTACGAATCTACCGACACGATTTTTTTTCCTCGTAAATACGTCCATTAGGTTCTTATTTCATGTCATTTCGCTTTTGTCTTTAATTTCTCATCATGGCTTATAATAGAAGAACCGTAGACTAATATAAGGTCAAAGTTTCTGCTGTTTTTAAAAATATGAACGAGACACCTTCTCTAATGTATACAACTTCTTTATGATAAATGTTAAATTTTTAAGTAAAATTGTCAAGCGCACTCGCAGGACCTTAAATCAATTTTTTAACCGACTTCCAAAAAAGGAGGAGGTTCTCAATTCGACTGTATTTTTTTTTATGTATGTTACATCAGAACTTTTGACTGGGTGGACCGATTTCGACAAATTTTCTTTTAATCGAAAGGTGGTGTGTGCCAATTGGTCCCATTTAAATTTATTTGAGATAACAACTACTTTTCGAGCTATATCTAATAATGCGTTTTTACTTGACGCTTTTTTCGTCGACGTACGTTGTATTATACCGCATAACTTTCTACTGGATGTACCGATTTTGATATTTTTTTTTTGTTGGAAAGAAGATATCCCAAGCTTAGTACCATGATAAGTAAACCAGGATCTGATGATGGGATCCTAGAGAAATCGAGGGAAACTCTTGAAAATCCGCTATAACTTTTTACTAGGTGTACCGATTTTAATGATTTTTAATTTAATCGAAAGCCGATGATTATCATGTAGTCACATTTAAATTACATCGAGGTCTGATAACTACTTTTTGAGTAATCTTTGATAACGCGTAGTTACTTGAATATTTTTTCGTCGATCTACGTTGTATTACTCGTCGATGTAATTGAAGTCGGTTTTTTTTTCGTTTGCGAGCAAACACAATTATCGAAATTAATATACCTACTTAACGTTATGTACAAGAACAAAAATCTTGCCAGCGCGATTCATTATTCGTAATCGAGAAAAACAAAAAGCAATTTGAATAGTTACAGATAGTCCACTTCGAGAAACTTATATTTAAGACGATCTTTGTCTCATTACTCTAAACAGTGTTATTACACGTTTATATTCAACCCTACAGCAAGTTTTAATTAAATATTAAAATTCATACTACAAGCCGCTATAAGAGCGCTCCCTCGCGGATGTAGCTCAGACCAATCGTCTTGATACTTTTAATTCTTGCTAAAGTGGGTATAATTAAATATTCATGATGTAATTCTAATATGAGGTATATCTACAATTGTTGTGCTGTAAATGTCGCAATGACCAGCAAAAGCCAGATCACGGGAAGCGATTGAAGATCATTCGTAATTCTGCTTAACAATTATACGTGTTGTTTGTTTTGTATAAACATTCAGTTTTCTTTTGATTACTCAAGTATTAATTTCACAATAATTTGAATGATATATGTACCTATGTATAGTCGCATACATGTGTGTTTCGCGTTCATATCATCTAAACCTCTTCTGTGAGATCAATATTTTTATATAAATGACGATATGTCGAAATAAAAATTAAATATTAAGTAAAATATACAGTTTCTGTCTGTAACGATGAAAAATTAATTTTATTTTTCAAAGTATCAAAGTCACGGACACATCGGACGATCTTGTTCAGTTCTAAGATCAAATTGTGTGAATCAGTTCTGTGAACGTTTTAAACAGTATTTAAGAATTGGAATAAATCTGCATTTCTGCCTGTTCAATTGATTTAACTGCAAGTGATTTTATATACCCTAATAAGAGTCTTGTCACCTCCATTTATAATAATTTGTCACTAACGAACATTGTAGGCTGGATGAGGATTGCGGAAAACCGGGATGTCTTGCGCGAACTTGGAGAGACATATATCCAGCAGTGGATTACAATAGGCTGAGCTGAATGACTGGACATTCAATGGTATCCAGTAATGTTTCGACTTGTTGATAGATGGCGCTCATCGTCGTTTGCAAGTATACGAATCTTGATGACCAGATTTTTGATACTGAATATAGTACACGTAGTTAAACTATAGCCAATGGCGAAATGATCGCCGGTGACTTTAAATAGTCTCCTGTGATCATTATTGTCGGTTGTGTAACTATTTTTAACCGACTTCCAAAAAAGGAGGAGGTTCTCAATTCGACTGTATTTTTTTTTTATGTATGTTACATCAGAACTTTTGACCGGGTAGACCGATTTCAACAAATTTTGTTTTAATCGAAAGGTGGTGTATGTCATTTGGTCCCGTTTAAATTTATTTGAGATCTAACAACTACTTTTCGAGTTATATCTAATAATGCGTTTTTACTTGACGCTTTTTTCGTCGACCTACGTTGTATTATACCGCATAACTTTCTACTGGATGTACCGATTTTGATAATTCTGTTTTTGTTGGAAAGGAGATATTCCTAGTTTAGTACCATGATAAGGAAACTAGGATCTGATGGTATCCTAGAGAAATCGAGGGAAACTCTCGAAAATCCGCAATAACTTTTTACTGGGTGTTTCGATTTTGACATCGCATTAGAAACCTCTAAAACTATCAGTGTTCCTCTACTACATTATGCTTGTAATATACATGTAAATTTTTCTCTGGAATCACTCTATTTACTAAAGAAAACCACATCAAAGTCCGTTACTTAGTTTTAAAGATCTAAGCATACAGACAGCGGGAAGCGACTTTGTTTCATACTATGTAATGATATACGAGTATATTTGAGTTTGTAACAAAAATATAATACGATTAGTGAATTCTGGTGAAACAACTGACGCTGACCGTTAGTGACGCTGAGAGTGACGTTTTATGTTTTCATTTTACAATTGTATTAATGAGTGTAAGTGATTAGTGTGATAACTTATTCCATGTAGTCAAAATGTGTTGCGTTGAGTGTTTTTTGTTGAATTTATTTGAGATCTAACAATAACTTTTCGAGTTATATCTAATAATGCGTTTTTACTTGACGCTTTTTTCGTCGATCTACGTTGTATTATATCTCATAACTTGCTACTGGATCTACCGATTTTGATTATTCTTTTTTTGTTGGAAAGGGGATATCCCTAGTTTAGTACCATGATAAGAAAACTAGGATCTGATGATGGGATCCTAGAGTTATCGAGGGGAACTCTCGAAAATCCGCAATAACTTTCTACTGGGTGTACCGATTTTGATATTTATTTTTTTGTTGGAACGAGGATATCCCTAGTTTGGTACCATGATAAGGAAACCAGGATCTGATGATGGAATACCAGAGAAATCGAGGGAA
The DNA here is from genome assembly GCF_905220565.1 of Melitaea cinxia. Lineage (NCBI taxonomy): Eukaryota > Metazoa > Arthropoda > Insecta > Lepidoptera > Nymphalidae > Melitaea > Melitaea cinxia. The sequence goes on along the minus strand of NC_059418.1, from coordinate 9,674,918 downwards.
ACTCTCGAAAATCCGTAATAACTTTTTACTGGGTGTACCGGTTTTGATGATTTTTAATTTAATCGAAAGCTGATGTTTATCATATGGTCACATATAAATTTTATCGAGATCTGATAACTACTTTTTGAGTAATCTATGATAACGCGTAGTTGCTTGACTATTTTTTTGTCGATCTACGTTGTATTACTTGTCGATGTAATTGAAGTCGGTTTTTTTTTTTCGTTTTCGAGCAAACACAATTATTTTAATAATTAGACAAATTGCTTGCGAAAAAAAATTACTCTTTTTTTATTTATTTGTAACATATCAAGAAAAAACATGTATTACAAGTACATTTACATTACTTCTTAATATATTCATACACATTTTACATTCAATTATTTATTATTCAAAAAAAAAGATAGTAAGAAAATATACGTCATACATACACATACATACTTTTATCCCGACGAAGCTACATGACACACATATATTTTGTATAGCGTATAAATTTATTTAATCATGATAAATCTGCAAGATAACTGTGTTTGTGAAAGAACCATTGTTCGCTGTACAATTTGATCTTAGACCTACAGACAAAAAAATATATAACAATCACAAATTGTATGATCAAAATAATTTATATTATCGACGATCTTATGCTCATTGAGTCATTACTCTAAAAAGTTCTATTATACCGATATATTTCACCCTAACCTAAGTTTTAATTAAATAAATTTTATACTACGAGCCGCTAAAAGAGCGCCCTCGTGGATGTAGCTCGGACCAAACATTTTAATACTTTAATTTTTTGTTCACTTCATCATAAAATTTCACAATGGAAAGTTATTATAAGTACATAACATAGTAAACATAGTAACAAGTAACATATAAAATATTATTGTTCTGTGAGCGCCTGTTTCGCCGATTGATGATAAAGTCTATCTCGCTCATAAGTTACTGATAGGCTTAATTAAGTGGTAGGTGTTAAGATTGTCAAGTAAATTGTAATAATTAATTTGTGGATCAGTGAGACGACTGGTTGAACTAAAGCACATGTGGTCTATAATTAAGGCATCTGTCGTCCTGACTACATTCTGTTTTTGGTACAACCCCAGTCACTGTGTCATATTGTTTGTTGCGTGATAGTAATTGTTGCAAATCTTTTATACTGATAACTAAAATAATACCAAATAAATAAAATTAACAAAAGTAAAAATATATATAACATAACAAAGTATCAAAATCACCGAGGCGCATAAAAATCTTGTTCAGTTCTAAGATCAAACCGTGCAGTGAACCGTCGTTCCGTTGCAGTTGGAAGGAAACTTCTCCGATTTTGATTGAAATTTACTGTAACAAATCGGTTTTAATTAGATTTCGTTCAAAGTATGTAAATATTAGGTGTTGTTTCTACTTAATGACAGATGGCGCTAAAAGTCAACATCACCATCGTAAGAAATATTTCTCGTCGTCGTCACTTATTAAATAAACACAACTCCTGTAGTGGGAACCTCATTGATTTTACCTTTTATTGTCAACGAGAACGATGTGGTGTTAATCAAAATAAAACTAGTTTGAACTCTTTAGAAATTGTTAAAATAGGGTGACCGGATGTGAGCGTTACACGAACCAACCACGTGACACGTCTCAAAACTTCAATAGTATCATAATTAACTTAACATATAACTATAAAATATTTGCAACAATAATTTAATTTGAAAAATAAACTTTTGCACTGCATGTACGCAATAGTAGATCTTGCTTCCACGATCCAGAAGTTGTGACCGACGCTGAGCGCCATCTATCAACAAGCATTTTTCTACACCCAGCTTCCAAGTTGAAGGTAGATATTTAAAGACATATTTTCATTTCGATGATCTTTACTCGCAACTATGTCTAAGTCTAATTTTATCAATAACCTTTTAGTACTTTTATTGCTATTAACATCTTCCACCTCATCAGCTCACTGCACCTTTATAACTGTGTCAGAAATATCAACCTATTAATAAATCACGTTCATTTGTTACGTCTACAAAATTAGCTCTTTGACTGTGTGATGTTAAATGTGTCGACAATAATCGCTCGACATCGTCATTTGTATGTCTGTCCGTAGCTGTTATTAGTTAATATGTAATTGTCAGAGAAACTCATTTACAGAGTGAGTGAACAAAGTTTTTCAATTATCCGAGTGTAGTTTTGATCGGGATTGTAGAACTTGATGCATAATTAAAATATACTTTTCATATTAGTAATAAAGTGAGTGTTCGGCATGATGTGTATTATACGCGACGATGGTTTAATATTAAGTTCTGTTAAAACTATTAACATACGTAAATATAAAACTTGCTGTGGGTTAAATTTAAGTTGTTAAAAATTAGCAAGTTCCTTCCACAGGTAAGCGTAAGAGTTACATGTGAAAATAACTTATTGAAATTTCAAGTTAATCGTAATGGACTTTATATTTAAACATAAAAACCTTGTCAGCGAGATTCATTACGTACAGTCGACCATATGAGCGCCATCTATCGGCAATATTTTTTTATTTATCAGACTTGTTTATAATTTTAACTATAGGCGTTAATTTATTTCGAAATTTTACAATATTATGAATGTTTACAATTCATTTGCTTAAGGAAGTAATGTAATAAGTGGTGTCATCACTACTAGCTGCCCTATGTTAATTTACTCGACTCTTGTTGTAAGAAATGAAATCACAGCTTGCTAACTTGTTTAGTAACAGTTAACCGAGTTACTTTAAAACGCTAAAAATTAACATGCGTCACATCGCAAGCGACGTTGTGATGAGTTAAGCTGAAGACGTTGCGTCTTTCATAATAATTATTTAGTCAGAAAAAACGCGTTTCTTGCACGGAGCTCGTTTGAATGTTAATATTTCTTTAAAAAAGCCGACCGGTGGCGGGATAACCATCAAACTGCTGGCTTTGAAATACACAGGCCGAAAACGGGCAGCAGCGTCTTCGGTGCGACAAAGCCAGTACTGCGGTCACCAACCCGCCTGCCCAGCGTGGTGACTATGGGCAAAACACATGAGTTCACGTTATTTTTGGCGTAAACTTGTGGAGGCCTATGTCCAGCAGTGGACTTTATAGGCTGTAATGATGATGATGAATGATGATTTCTTTAAATAAAATAAGTGAAATATCTCTGACACGCGACTGGAATTTACTTCTTAAGAATGATAATGATGATTAAAATTAAAACGAGTGTGCTTTAGAGCACACGGCTGAAGTAAAACTTCTGCACAATAGTTCTGCACTGTGTCTCAGATATACGAAACGAAACTGGCTATGAGAGAAAGAGTTCATCTTACCCGATCACACTTTTCGTAACACTCTCGTAACGCATTCACCAGATTACTCCCAAAGTCAAGCGTGTGCAAAGAAGTTTGACTTCAAAAATAAGATGTTCTAACAACTGAATCAAATTATAGTTAAAAAATTACAAAATTGTAAAATTAAACCATAAGTTGTGTTCCTTGCTACTCGTACAAACTGCAGCAAGCTTATAGCACTATTAATACGTCACTCTCAGCGTCACTAGAGTCAGCGTCAGTTTTTACAAAAGAATTCACTAACCATATTTTTATTCATAAATTCAAATATATAGAAGAAAAAAAATCTGAACACCACGATTCATAACAGTGCGATACCCGTAACAGACCAATCAACGACTGAACATTCATAGACATGTTCGCTGTATGTTGCAACTTATTGATAGATGGCGCTCATGGTTCGAACAAAGCTACGTCGATCAAACAAAAGCGAATGTACCGTGTACGTTTCTACTCGGTAACAGATGGCACCCGTCAAGTTACAAATCGCAGTGGCAAGGTTTTTATTATTGTGTTTATAGTCGATTATGAGAATGTCTTGCTTTGCTAGCGTTAGCACAGTAGTTAATATATAGTTAGCACTGTAGCTAGCGCTAATAGTTCATAAGAAACGTGGCAACAATCTAATTTTTCTAATTCCGTCCCCTATCACCATGTAGGAGAAACGGAACCCTAATACATTTACTTACATACCATAATTAATACATAAATATTAACATGAGACGCTACTCGTGACGATTCACCTGTTCACATAATTTATCTGATATATTTCGACTTACATAGCTTATCGCAGAAGGCACAGATAATATTCGCTGTGTTTTGAACTTTTGACTCGTGAATAGATAAATGTCATCATCAGATTCATCACACCGTCACTTCAGCCTATCGCAGTCCACTGCTGGACATCGACCTCCACAAATTCACTTAATTTTCTAATATAATAAATAAACTTAATTTTTTTAAAGCGTTTATTTAATAAATAGTTAATCATTGAAATGTGACACTTCACTACGTTAAACGTTTACGGAAACTACAGCGAAACTTCACGGTAGTTTCTATAAACGTCTCTTGTTGCACTAAAATAAGACAACCAGGAGCAAAATCGGCATAAACGAAATTATCTGCAGTGTAAATGCTCGCTGTGTCTTGACTCGTTGATAGATAACATGTACATTACTGTATACAAAGGTAATCGAAGTCAGCGTTTTATCTTCTTGACATCAAGGAAGGCGTCGATCGCATCTTCAAGATACATTTAGCGATATTCGTTTTACAAAATAAATCAGCAAAGGAAAGTGCTGTTAAAGTAAGTTAATATTACGTTAAATTATTTCGCGAACAAAAAAACAAAAAAGATTAATATTTAAAAGACGTAAACATTGTACATGGCGGTACGTACGTCAGGATGTTTGAATCAGCTGTATAGATAAAATAACTTTAAGCAAAAGTAACTTAAAATTGGCTTCAAGTTATTTTCTCGGTTTATGTATTCAGAATAATTTATTATTTTTTATATTAAGACACATTGATAGATATAATATAAATTACGATGATCAGTAAAATGCTACACAAACTCATGAATGAATTTACCAGTCATCAGTCATTAAATTAAAGTGGGTAGTTTCATACACACATATAAAACATTTATATGTGTCGATAGATGGCGCTCATCGTTGGCTATAAATACTGAATCGCGGTGGCGAGATCGTTATTATTGTGTTTAAGTGAATCTGTAAATTCTGTTGGGATTACCGCGGGGTAAACAATTATTTACTAAAACACAATTTCAATTTTTTCTAGTTCCTTACCACGTCACAGTGTGTAACGGAACCCCTATAACTAGGACTTCGCTTTCCTATGTCAGAGATCTAGAAACACACCTGTATGGCCCATAAAGACATTTGTCACGAGTGATAGAAGGAATAGGAAGACTGGTGACTACAAACTGACTGGTCCTCACGGGGCTGTTTACCCCAGAACTTTATACTGGATTGACCAATTTCGATGATTCTGTTTCTAATCGAAAGGTGGTGCTTATCATTTGTTCTCGTTAAAATGAGATTTGACAAGAAAATTTTAAGTTATCTCTTATAATGTGTATTTACTTGACTATGTTTAGTTACGTTGTATTACTGGTCGATGTAATTGAAGTCAGTTTTTTTCGTTTGTGAGCCAACAAATTGGTGAATAAATAATTAACGTTTAATTGTTATTGTGGATCATAGAAGTCAATTTTATGCATTTCTACTTTGATTTATTCTTTTAATAATTCGATTTAATTTAGTAACGATTCTAATACGTGTACCGTCCCTAGACCAATAGCAATGCAGTATGTGACAATATCTTAATGCAATGTATGTTGGGGGAAAATCGTCGACGTAAGCGTGTTTGAATTCCGTTTGCTATCATCCAGCGAAAGATAGCCTTTGTCTCGTATGTGAAATCCTGTTTAAATTCTGCCGTACATTTTAAATTGAGAAATAATTTTTTAATTTTTTGTAAACATTAAATTTAATCAGTTTGAGATTTCATTTTCATACTATTTTAGTGAGTCATTTGTGTGACGGTAGTTGAAAAGTAAATTACAAATCTATCGACACAAGTTATAACTCTCTGTTGTGAATATCTCCTTAAGGGTTTATTTCATTTTGTTTATTGCTTTAATTTTGTATTATTTCTAGTAACAGGAGAGCTGTAGACTTAGCTAAGGTCAAAGTTTCTGCTGGTTTTCAAAACATGAACGAGACAAAAAAAAAAAACAGTTAAATTAAGAGAACGAGTTTACCATGTTTGCCGTTGTTGATTGTTTGTTTTTTCTGATCTAACATCTGCGTGGGTAGATGTAAAAGATATTTATTGATATAAAGTTGGACGACGGCGTTTTAGTGGTGAATTTCTATTTAAGTTATGAGGGCACGGAAATCTTAAACTTATTGAAACGATTGTTGAAATTGATAAATATTGAACGCAATGACTTCTACGATTGTATTGAAGTTAATAAACCAAAACAGACCACTGAAAGTGTAATTCAACACTTAACACCCGTAGTGAGCGTTGTGCAATATCAAAAATGTCATAACTCACATTATGACAAAAATAAAGTCTCGCCACCGCGATTCAGTATTTGTAAACTATCAAAGAAATATAATGATCGGAGTACAAAGTTACAAACCGCGCTGATAAGGTTTTGATTGCTGTACCATCCATAATACATTAATCAAAGAATTTTTATTTTTCTGTATAAAGTTGATAACAGTCACTTCGAAAATAAAAAAAAAATGTTGTACATGTTTAACGCATTGAGCGTTATAACGCGCACAAAATGTTCATGTATATTTAAATTATAAATTTCAAAACAAATATTTAACGTCGTAATAGACGGTACTTACAGACAGTTACCAATGCTAAATCGCTGTGAGAAGATTAATAATTGAATTACACTAAGAATTACACAGTGAAATTGTCTGCACTTATTTATCAATACAATAAGATACCATATAAAACTACAAGATTTTGTTTTACAAAATAAATACCAACTAAATTAAACATTTAAAAAGGCCCCACAACACAACACAAAGGCATCACTAAAGAACACGAGACCTAGTCTACACATAAAACATTGACCTATCCCATGTCCCAAAGGGGCAATAGAACTATATTCTTGACCTCAAATATTTCTAAAAATGCAATTCCTTTGCTCCAAACCACATTAAAACTACAACAATTTGCATTATATTATATATCATATAAGGACGGCACAGCTAAACTAATTTCATCGATTTTCCTCAAGTGTGACGCTTGATGATAAATTAAATAAATAAACGTATGTTTTGTAAGAGGAACCGCTTTTTATTTTCAGTCGTGTCAATCTAGACACACACAATGTTTTTTGCTTATGTTCCCGTTGAAGCTCTGAACGGATAGAATTCTAAAATTTGTTGGAAATTTTTCGATATTATTAAAAAAGGAGGGCAAGATGAAGAGTAAGCGTGTAAAGTTTACTCTTCATCTCCTACCTCCGGTTTTCAAAATGATCATAATTGATTTTATATACAAAAATAAAAATCTTGCCACCGCGATTTATTATTTGTACCTGTCGATCAGCGCCATCTATCGACAAGACGAAACATATTCGAACATTTACCTTTCTGTGGTAGCTCTAGTGGGTAGACAGAGGATACACGGATGGACAGTGGAGTTTACGTAATATGACTCTGTTGATATTCCTTTAAATAAAGTGCAAAAACAATAAATATGTCCGTAAAAATATTAATTGACGGTATAAGTGTAATTTAATAAATTTCTTACCCCCACAAGCTCCATATAGCACAAGTCGTCACAGATACACATCGGATATTCACTTTGTACTTAATTTCATTAAAGCTGATCTAGTGCCTTAGTTCTGTTGTAATTTATTTACTATCCAAGGCTTTCTTAACGGTTGATTGTTGAACACAACACTTGGTTTTTTTGGGTATACTATACAGTCGAATGTTATTTTATTCACATTTTTAGGGTTCCGTACCTCAAAAGGAAAAAACGGAACCCTTCGTTAGTTAGGATCACTTTTTTGTCTGTCTGTTTGTCAAGACCCTTGTTCTCAGTAACGCGTGGAGGTATCGAGCTAAAAAAATCAAACTTCTAAGCCAACGCAATCAAAAGCCGTTTACGCTGCAAATTTTCGACGCTCGTAAGGGAATCAAAACCTACAGGGTACTTCCCATGTAGTCAAAATCTCGAAATTTGGTACACAGCAACGTCTTATATAACAGATAAAGAAAAAATTACGAAAATCATAAATTTTTGTTACATCATAAAGTTAAAACATTTTTAATAATTATGTTTGTACGAAGACCTCGGTGTCTGAGTCCGACTCGCACTTGGCCAGTTTTTTCTTTAATTGTAATGAAACTTATATCTATTCACGTTACTGCGGTAATAAATTACAATAAAATGGAATTCCACGGACTTGAGTTTATTGTTACCAAATTTTAAAAAGAAATTTGTTACGAAACTTACTTACTTACCCAGATAACTTTGACGAAAGTTACAACAAAAAACGTATGCTTTGTATGTTTTGTATGTTTCTAATGTCTTAGTAATAAATTTTCAGTGAAGCTCTGCGCGAATAAAAATCTATAACTCATTGGAAATTTATTAAAAGTGGTAAAAACGAGAAATGAAAAGATTTGATGGCAGAGATGATCAAAATGTATGAGATATCTCTGACACGCGACTGGAATTTAGTTCTAAGGAATTATAATGATAACTACATAAAATTAGGTGTAATAACAAATAAATCAAATTATAATTACAAAATTGTAAAATGAAAATATAAACTGTTCCTTGCTACTCGTATATACCGATACATATATTCATATATCTTACAATAAGCTTAAAGCACTATTAAAACGTCACTCTCAGCGTTACCAAGGGTCAGTTGTTTCACAAGAATTCACTAACCATATTTTTGTCATAAACCTAAATATATATTATTACATAGTATATAACAAAGTCGATTCCTGCTGTCTGTATGCTTAGATCCTTAAAACTACGTAACGGATTTTGATGCGGTTTTCTTTAGTAAATAGAGTGATTTCAGAGAAAGATTTATATGTATAATACATGCATAATAGAGTAGAGGAACACTGATAGTCATAGCTAAATTGTTCCTTGCTGCTGTTGCTATATACCGATACATATATTTCTGTATATTACAATAAGCTTAAAGCACTATTAAAACATCACTCTCAGCGTCACTAGACGTCAGTGTCAGTTGTATTATACGAATTCACTAACTATATTTTTGTCATAAACTCAAATATATATATTTGTATAAAATTGATTGCTAGCAGTACAAGTTTGACTCCTGCACGAAAGACAAATCGGTACAACCATCAGGACAACGTGAGTTATTTAATAAAATAAATAAGCAAACAGATGTCTCGCATGGGACATTACATTTATTACTTTCTTTATTAATTAGTAATCTATAATTAATTTCAACTTATGCGAGAAATCATCAAAAATGAGAGAGCGGTATCATCGTGCAAGCGATACACGAACGAGACCGTTCTCCCGCTGTCAAAAGTATCGTAACTGACTTTATATAGAAGGAATAAAATTTCAACACCACGATCCATTACCCGTAACAGACCAATCAGCGACTGAACATTCATAGACAGGTTCGCTGTATGTTGCAACTTGTTGATAGATGGCGCTCATGGTTCGAGCAAAACCACGCCGATCAAACAAAAGCGAATGTACCGGGTATGTTTCTACCTCGTAATAGATGGCACTCATCAAATTACAAATCGCGATTGCAAGGTTTTTATAATTGTGTTTATAGTCGATTATGAGAATGTCTTGCTTTGCTAGCGTTAAGTACAGCAGTTAATGTTGTAGTTAGTGCTGTAGCTAGCGCTAATAGTTTATAAGGTAACTGCGAAACGTCCCAATTTTTCTAATTCCGTCCCCTATCACCATGTAGGAGAAACGGAACCCTTACTTACATACCATAATTAATACTAACACGAGACGCTACTCCTTACGATTCACCTGTTCACATAATTTACCTTACCCCTGCTGGACATCGATCTCCACAAGTTCACACCGAAAATGGAATGAACTCATGTATTTTGCCCGTAGTCACTACGCTGGGCAGGCGGGTTGGTAACCGCAAGGCTGGCTTTGTCGCACCGAAGACGCTGCTCAAAGCCAGCAGTTGGATTGTTATCCCGCCATCGATTAGCTTCCTACTGTCCTAGGTGGTAGTGGAACTGTGTTAGTCGTCTCTTACGACACCCTGCTGCGTGGTTACGGCAGTAAGATTATCGCCACCTTCTCTCTTCACGTGTTCAGATAGGATACCCAAAATAATTCCAGTCCACACTACATACACGATGATAAAAGTGTCACCGCGATTAAGAATTTGTAATCGACAAAAGAATGACTTTTATTAATAAAGGAACGATTAAATGTAGTTTACATCTTTGTTATGTATAAAAAAATTATCAACTTCAGCAAGAACTACCATAATCTCTAGAACTGTCTATTAAATTTTGTAGTAAAATGTCGTTCCATCGCAGTCAGAGCGAGGTCGTATAGATCGAAGTGTCACTCTGTGTTGATAGATGGCGCTCATTGTTAGCTACGAATACTGAATCGCAGTGACGAGATCGTTATTATTGTGTTTTTATGAATCTGTAAATCACGTCGGGATTACTCGCTTGAAATCATTATGTACTTTACTTATCAAATTTTTTCTACTTCCTTACGCACAGTCACAGTGTGTAACAGAACACTTATAACTAAGGCTTCGCTTTCCTGTGTTAAAAACCTGGAAACACACCCAGTGAAGTAGAAAAAAAACCATTGAAACCACAATAATCACCTGTGTGGCCCATACAGACATTTGTTACGAGTGAAAGAAGGAGCGGGAAGACTGGCGACTACAAACTGTGCCCATGGGGTTGTCTATGAGATATAACCACAAATAGAAGCAAAATGGAGTCAATGTTAATAGTTTGTAACCTCAGGACATTTAGTTTTTTTAACCAACACCAAAAAAAGGAGAGGATATCCATTCCACTGTATTTTTTGTATGTTACTTTATCGCTTGTGAGCAAACACAATGACATAAATTGCTTTCGATGTTTTAATTGGTGATTAAATAACGTTAAAATGTTGTAGTAATTATAGAAGTCAATTCTATACATTTGTACTTTGATTTATTCTTCTAATAATTCGATTTAATATTGTAACGATTCCAATACGTGTACCGTCCCTCGACTTATAGGAACGTAGTAAGACAATGTCTACTTGCAATCTATGTTAGTGGGAAATCGAGTTGATATAAGCGTGTTTACGTCGGAAACAAAAATTGATTCCTTATAGTATTAGCTAGCGAACGATAACCTTTGTCTCGTAGGGGAAATTTCATTAAAATTCTGCGTCACAATTTTAAAATGTGAAATATTCTTTTGAGTTCTTGATGAAAGGTAAATGAAAGCAATTTGAGGTTTCATTTTCATACTCATTTTGTGAGTCATTTTTATGTGACGGTAGTTTAAAAGTTAATTACATAGGTATCTACCGACACGATAATTATTTTTTGTAAATACGTCCATTAGGTCCTTATTTCATATCATTTCGCTTTTGCCTTTAATTTATCACCATAGCTAATAATAGAAGAACCGTAAACTTAGCTAAGGTTCGAGTTTCTGCTGTTTTTAACAATATGAATGAGACACCCAATCTAATATATACAACTTTTTAAGTAAATTTTTAAGTTAAACTGTAAGCGTCACTCGCAGGGACCTTAATTCAATATTTGGAACTTAATATACCTACTTAGCTTTGTATACAAGAACGAAAATCTTGCCAGCGTGGTTTATTATTCGTAATCGAGAAAAACCAAAACTAATTTGAACAGTTACGACGGTCGACTTTGAAAAATTTATAGGTATTTACGATGATATTTCACTCATTACTCTAAACGTGATTACACGTATATATTCAACCCTACAGCAAGTATTAATCAAATATTAAAATTCATACTACAAGCCGCAATAAGAGCGCTCCCTCGCGGATGTAGCTCCGACCAATCATCTTGATACTTTCAATTCTTACCACAGTAGGTATAATAACATTAAACATTATTTTATTAAATTATAAGGTATACCTACAATTATTTTGCTGTAAATATCGCACTAACCAGTAAAAACCAGATAACGGGAAGTGAGTGAAGCTTAAGAATTAAGAAAGAATAACATTAACACATACGTATCGTTTTTTTTTTATATGAGCATTTAGTTTTTTTTTTAATTACTTAAGAATTGATTTCACAATAAACTGTATATGTATGTGTAGTCGTATACATGTGTACTTCGCGTTCATAATATATAAATAGCCTCTGTGAGGTCAATATTTTAATGTCTTTTATACAAATGTTAAACACATTGAAGTAAAAATTAAACACCAAGTGAAATATTTATACATTTCTGTCTGTAACAATAAAAAAATATTATTTTTCAAAGTATCAAAATCTTTGAAACGCTGGACAATATTATTCTGTTCTAAGATCAAATAGTGCTTTGAACCCTCGTTCTCGCAAAATCTGCGCAGAATGAGTCGTCATAATTAAAATTATCCGTTAACAAAGCAGGTTTATTGAAATGTTGTGCGTAAATAGTAAGAAAGATAATCTAAATATCGCGGTTGCAAACTTTTATTACTCTTTGTATTGTATTTTTTTATGCAACTAGATCACCTAGCAAGGCTACGACTCACTGATTACCGCAAATTATAAACGTCTGCAACACCAGAAGCATCACAACCCCGATCATATCCCCAATCCCCCCAGGATCCTTGGTCACCTTACCAAAGGAACGCAACACTGCTTGACAGCAGTACTATTTAGCTGTGATCTTGTATAAGGTCGAGGTACAGTCAGGCTGCTCCAGATTTTGGCCAAGATATTTCCTGCTGTGCAACTACCGCAGTTGAAATATGTTTAGTGCGTAATTCCATAGCATATCAAATTATTTTAAGTTGAAACTTCTTTGGAATTGTTGTAATTTGAAACTCGATACAACGATAATGTGTCACGATAAAGAATAATAATAATAATAATAATAATCTTTATTGGACACAATCTTAAATTATACAATACAGATTACCCTGACTCCTGCACTAGTTTGCACTGTGTTGCAGACGCCAGTATCCTCCCCTTAAATATATGTAATAACAAATTATGCCCTTAAAAACTAATTACTATCAATTCAATGGTACGAAAAAAAATCAAAACTAGCTAACATTAACATTAATAACTTTAAACTATAATTAACATTTAGATGGAAAACATGTGCCATGTGTGTTTAGTTGATCACTATTTATTACCATGTGTATGTGTGTGTGTGTTTGTGTGTGTGTGTGTGTTTTTGTGTGTGTGTGTGTGTGTGTGTGTTTGTGTGTGTGTGTGTGTTTGTGTCTGTATATATGTCTGTGTATATCACGTCAGTCAATAGTTATTATTTAACTGTTATTAAAAGATTCTCTGTAGCGTTGTAATCTAAGCATTTTAACCAGGCAAGTAATTTTTCCTTTAATGTATAGTTATTAAGTGTTCTGATGTTGAAAATTGTGTTAATTTTATTATAAAGAGTTGGAGCATGGTGATTATAATGTTTTCGTCCAAACGCTGTTTTCGTAGGATTTACCGGACATCTTTTTATCCTTTTGTTCATTATAGGTAAATAAGGTACACACTTCTTATGGTATCTTTTAACAACTTCATATATGTATATTTATCTTACAGTCAGTACATCAGCTTGTTTATACACCGCAACTGTGGGATGCCTATAAGGTAAAGAGAGTATTACTTTTAGGACCGCGCGTTGGGCCTTCTCTGCAAGCATTATATTTATCATTAAAGAAACAAACACACAAATGTGTGACAGAGTATGAGAATGAGACAGAACACATTACACAGTATTGTATATTCTCGGCGAATAACATCTCTCGTCTGCTATGTGGTAATTCAAAACTCACGCTGTAGTACAATGATACCATGTACGTATAACTTATGGTTTGAAATGTTAAAACGTCAACATAAATAAGTAATATAATTATATTCGATTTTGTGATTAAACTGAGCAGTGAATTGGCATTCTGTCGTATTGCACACTGTGAATGTTTGGCGCATGTTTCGACTTGTTGACAGATGGCGGTAAGCACTGGTTATAATTTTTGATCTTTTAAAAAATAATTGTGTTTGCTCGCAAACGAAAAAAAAACCGACTTCAATTACATCGACGAGTAATACAACGTAGATCGACGAAAAAATAGTCAAGTAACTACGCGTTATCAAAGATTACTCAAAAAGTAGTTATCAGATCTCGATAAAATTTATATGTGACCACATGACAAACATCAGCTTTCGATTAAATTCAAAATTATTAAAATCGGTACCCCCAGTAAAAAGTTATTGCGGATTTTCAAGAGTTTCCTTCGATTTCTCTAGGATCCTATCATCAGATCCTGGTTTCCTTATCACGGTACCAAACTAGGGATATCCCCTTTCCAACAAAAAAAGAATTATCAAAATCGGTACATTCAGTAAAAAGTTATTGCGGATTTTCAAGAATTTCCATCAATTTCTCTGAGATCCCATCATCAGATCCTGGTTTCCTTATCATGGTACTAAACTTGGGATATCTCCTTTCCAACGAAAAAAGAATCATCAAAATCGGTACACCCAGTAGAAAGTTATGTGGTATAATACAACGTAGGTCGACGAAAAAAGCGTCAAGTAAAAACGCATTATTAGACATAGCTCGAAAAGTAGTTGTTAGATCTCAAATAAATTTAAATGGGACCAATTGGCACACACCACCTTTCGAGTAAAAGAAAATTTGTCGAAATCGCTCCACCCAGTCAAAAGTTCTGATGTAACATACATAAAAAAAAAAAAAAAATACAGTCGAATTGAGAACCTCCTCCTTTTTTGGAAGTCGGTTAAAAAATTACATTGGCAAGATTTCTATTATGGCATTTATATTAGAATGTAATTATTTCTGATATTGATATAAAAATATTTCACCACAGCGAGATTTGCTGTTTGGCTATTCTTATAATTATCGATGCATTAAACCAATATACGAGTATTATTAGATAGTATATCATTACGTAGTATAAAACAAACTCGCTTCCTGCTGTCTGTATGCTTAAATCTTTAAAACTACGTAACGCATTTTGATGCGGTTTTTTTTAGTAAATAGTGTGATTTCAGAGAAAGATTTATATGTATAATACATGCGTAATATACTAGAGGAGCATTGATAGTTTAAATTGATTAATTGGAGTACAAGTCTGACTGCTGCACGAAAGACAAAGCGGTACAACCGTCAGGACACCGTGAGTTAATTAATAAAACAAATAAATATACACATTTCTTGTATGGGAAACCGCTATAACTTACATTTATTACTTTTGTTGTAATTTTTAACCGACTTCCAAAACAGGAGGAGGTTCTCAATTTGACTGTATTTTTTTTTTAATGTATGTTACATCAGAACTTTTGACCGGGTGGACCGATTTCGACAATTTTTTTTTAATCGAAAGGTGGTGTGTGTCAATTGGTCCCATTTAAATTTATTTGAGATCTAACAACTACTTTTCGAGTTATATCTAATAATGCGTTTTTACTTGACGCTTTTTTCGTCGACCTACGTTGTATTATACCGCATAACTTTCTACTGGGTGTACCGATTTTGATAATCCTTTTTTTGTTGGAAGGGGGATATCCCTAGTTTGGTACCATGATAAGGAAACTGGGATCTGGATTTTAAAACTGGATTTTAATAATTTTTAATTTAATCAAAAGCTGATGTTTATCATGCGGTCGGTCACATTTAAATTTTATTCAGATCTGATAACTACTTTTTGAGTAATCTTTGATAACGCGTTGTTACTTGACTATTTTTTCGTCGATCTACGTTGTATTACTCGTCGATGTAATTGAAGTCGGTTTTTTTTTTCGTTTGCGAGTAAACACAATTATTTTTAATAATAAAAGTATTTTTTAATAAAAAAATAATTGTCATTATTTAGGTTTCCTTGTTACGATAATTATTATGAGCGATGATGATTATTCAACACCAAGTAAAACGCAAACTTATCTATTTCCATACAAATTAACGATTGCGGTAAAAATTAAGTCTTAAGCACAGTTCGCAAATGAGCAGGTCCGACGTCTTGAATGTTCGGTGTTTGTTGCAATTTGTTGATAGATGGCTCTCATGGTTCAAACAAAGCGAATGTACCGTGTATGTTTCTACTTGGTAACAGATGGCACTAATAAAGTTACAAATTGCGTTGGCAAGATTTTTATTATTGTTTTTATAGTCAATTATGAGAATGTCTTGCTTTGCTAGCGTTAGCACAGTAGTTAATGTGTAGTTAGCACTGTAGTTAGCTACAATTTTTCTAATTCCGTCCCCTATCACCATGTAGGGTTCCCCTATTACATTTACTTACATACCATAATTAATACATAAAAATTAACACGAGTCGCTACTCGTGACGATTCACCTGTTTCCAGGTGGTCTTATAAAAAAAGGAATATTTATCAAAAAATTTACCATAAGAAAAAAATTTCATCACAGAACCGATATAATGCTATATGATATAAAATATTATATGTACAGAGTAGTTAGGAGGAAAATAAAGTAAATTACTGTGACCCGCGGTTTCACCTGCAGCTCACAGTCTAATCTCAAAAGTATGTTGAAACGCACTAAATAAAACTGACTAAACCGATTCTAAAAGCACTCATTATGTTACAAAAGCCTGCGCAATAAGGGATATGTTCAAAACATTGCGAAACAAGTCACAGTAGCGGTACAACAACTAAACATCTAAGTACAACCGCACTCGAATCTAGTTTCAAACAAAAAAATACAGAACCAAAAGAAAATACCTCACTGTCACCGATCTAATCAATTAGAAACGTAACAAGTGATCCGTGTAAAGGAGACGCAATGTTTCCTCAAACAAAGACGATGTTTTATTTAAAGTACTAATTTACATCGAACACGGCGCGTCCGTCTCCACTCGAAGCGTTCTTTTATCGAGATTATCATTTCTTTACGATTCGTCGAGACTTGTGCGGACGAGATGTTTGTTGTTGAACACAGAGAGGCCTCCGTTGTGAAACCGAATTACATAATACGCTATCTGGAAATAGTGTATATATTTAATTAATATTAAGAAAGAAACATTAGCTGTCGTTTACAACACCAACTAAAACACGTGAACAAACTATTATACATAATCGTAACTGTTGTTATAGAAGAACATGTATTTACATAATATATCTATACGTTTGTGCGTCGACTTCAAACCTAAATATTTCTAGTAGATTTAAAGCGTACCGTACCAATATTTCCAGTAAATTCAAAACTTACTGTACCAACAGTATACCATCGTATAAATAACATCCGAAGCGTGAAATTGAATCCAATTTCTCGTAAAATACGAATGTCTTATAGCTACCGAAAATCGTATAGAAATTAAAATGTAATTTGAAATTCAGCGCTTACTGCGACTCAATACTGAAATATTTTTTCTATCTTTTCAAAAATTTCCTTTCGAAATGTTATAAACACAAAGAATGGAAAAAAGACATTACGTCAACTTAACACATGTGTTCCGATGTGATATTCATAATTGGGAAACTGTCGCGTTTGTAAAATAAAAAACAGAAACCCCACTATAGCCGCCTCTCTCACTCAGCTATCTCTCTCTAACGTTTAAAGAAACTGTGATTAACGCAAAGAATGCTGAACTCCATTTGTATGCTTATTAGCGATCCCCTGAACACTTGACAAAACTTTGACTAATTAGGATGGTCCAATTTATAGAAGAAAGCAATTTAGTGCAACAAATAAAGTAAAAATATATAATTTGGATGAATCTGTACGATTTTTTTTTTTTGGGTAACACACCCACACATTAGGAAAAAAAATTCGATCTAGCGGGTACATCGTTCCATAGCTTAATTGGCTAGAGCGCCGACACGGTCAGTCGGAGACGCGGGTTCGAACCTCGCTGGAGCGGTCAATTTGTGATATGATATTCAAAATGTTTAAATTAAAGAGGTTATTAATTTGCAAGACAATCATATTGCTCAATGTGCGTTAACCCGTACATACGTGAAACAAAAGCTCAGTTTGTGTTGGACTCGAACACGAAGAGTTCCATAGCACTGGAAAAAAAATTACATCACATATTTTTTAAGATCTAGTAAAATAAAATTAAAAACGAAAAAAACACATTTCTTCTATATAGGCCATCTCATGTAACAATAATATTATTATAATTTCAATCACTATACAGGTTATTTCAAATATACAGACCGAAGATAGACAAACAAACAGACGAGCGGACAGTGAGGTTATAATAGGATTGCGTTCTCTTACTTCTAGTTTATTTTAAATACAAAACGCTCTCAGCAATACCTTGTACCACGACATGAAGGATCAAAGTAAGACACTTAGAAGCAAAGTCTAATTATAAAAAAAACATTATAGCTCAGAGACGACTTGAAAGAATTTACATCAAATATTAAAGGCGCATTAATCTCTATGTTCTCATCTGCTGCTCGGTGTTTACGAGAATTCTTTTTATGAGTATTCTTATAACGCTTCAGATGACAACACATCACGTATTAAATATTGTTTCTAGTACAGATGTTCAAATATGTTTCATTTTGACGTTCATGTCCGTTTCTAATTACCACTGCACAGTAATTTTATCCTAATATTGGATTAAATTTGATTACTAACAAATATAGTAATAAATGTCAAATAAAAGTTAAGAATTCAGTTTAAAGGTGAATCACTAATTCATTAAGACAATTGACTCAACACTTCATCATCATCATCATTACAGCCTATACAGTCCACTGCTCAACACTTCATCAACACTTCATCTTAAATAAAACAAACACACAACGAGCCTCTCATCACGTGAGCTCTCAGCGGTCAAGCGCTCAGTACACAATAAGTGACGGAACACTTCCTCAACAATAATATTATTTTTTACGGACCTGCGGCGAGGAGATAGTGACGTTAGCTGTATACTCGTGTACGTTATATTTAAAAGGGGTTTTCAGAAATTAAAAAAAAGAACAAAATTATGACGATATACAAATTGTGTTGATACAGGTGCTATATTTTTTAAAGTTGCGTAGTACATGAACTAAGAAGTTATTTTTATTCTTTCGTTGAAATATTAAAATATAAATATTACTTCATCGAAACTGTTTTGTACGATCTGTGCATTTCAAAATTCAATAAAAAATTAATGAATTAAAAATTTTGTATAGTGAATGTACTAACATTTTTTTCTCGTTAATCATTTCTTTTTAAAGAATTTGTATTAACATTTTTCGCTCCTACAGTCCCCAGCCCTCTTGTTATGTCAGGCTGCCTGACCGCGATAAGCGAAGTAACAAATCTAGTGGGATTATCTTACACAGCTTCCCGAACAAACCCGGTCACCTGATTGACAATAGAAGTATTACGATTTATTCAATATCAAATATTTAAAACCTTTTCAAAGTATACATAGTAATATTATTAATAGGAAAGTATACCGTAAAATGAATTAGTTGTTTAGATAAAGGGGTCAATATTTCTATACTTAAATGCCACAGAAGTATTTACACGTGCAGTGGTTCGTAGCACTGTGCTACATGACGTAGCGTACCGCTACGAAGCTACATATTTTTAGAATCTTATTTAATGAAAAATTAAATATTATTATGACGTGTGAACGCAAAACACTCGATAAAGGCTTAATAAAGTATTTTGTATATGCGGTAACATAAAAACAATCGTATGAACATTGTACGTAAACATACTTTTAAGTAACACGCGCAGTTCACAACATGAAACATTCACAGCACGGAACTGAACACGTAAAGAGCGCTCCTCACACCTCTGTGTACAGCTGTTCAATAATGTTAACTATTGTTTGATTTCTTTTTCTAATTATGAAAAATAGTTTTTTAAAAATATCTTCATATTAAAATAAACTATTAGTTTTGTCTTTTTTTATAACTATTTTAAAATAACATACGTGTTTCAACTATTTCCGTCGGGTCTGCCACGAAAAAGATTTCGTACTGTATTTAACAAATTACTTTCTGTTGAAATTATTTTCCTGTAAAAAGTAACAATTTTTCGAGTCTTTTAAAAATCTTTTCAAGCAGCCTATATCATAACACCGCACTTATAATACTGCCTTTGACTTTTATAGCGGCTACGTGCTACCCGAGCGGGTTCTGTAACTGGTTCTAGTTAGTTGACTTACACACACCATTGGTGCTTTCTTAAATTTTGATATTATTTATACTGAACCATAGTCTCCATGTGGTTCCGCATACCTTGTATTTTACATCGCCTTGTTCATTGCTATGCGACCTAGTTTTATTTTGTATGAAAGGTTACTTCAAGATGGTATGTTTACAAATATATTTTACTTTTTTTTATAAAATATGTTCGCATCAAATAATAAATACCTATCAATAATACACAGTTATCTGCAGAAACACAAAATCTACTCGTCTGATTTACGGTTATCCCGTTAAGTACGTCTTATCCGGTCAAAAGACCGCACTAAAATCTATTAGGACTTTATCCAACCTAAAGCTTTTCCCTTAAGAGGTTAATTTTATTCCCACTAGCAAGCTTCCCAGTTTCACTCGTATTAAATCCGAACTTGTAAGAATTTCTCGTAAATAATGAAAATTATTTTTCCTGTAACTTACTTGTACTACGGATCACACTCGCACGACTGCTACACGGCACCTTCTCATTCGTTTTACTCTCACAATAAATTTAAGATAACAAAAATTTTATTCATATTGTTATTTTCCTTATAATCTCTCAAGAATAATAAATACACTAAACACTGTTAATTTTTTTTTATACCACGAGGTCGACAAACAAGCGTACGGCTCACCTGATGGTAAGAGATTACCGTAGCTTATAGACGCTTGCAACACCAGAAGCATCGCAAGCGCGTTGCCGACCCAATCCCCCCACCTCCCCCCCCCAGGAGCTCTGGTCACCTTACTCACCAACAGGAACACAATACTGCTTGAAAACAGTATTATTTAGCTGTGATCTGCATAATATATAACTATAATATGTATAAACTAATAATATTAAGTCTATTATTTATCTTATTAATGCTTCTTACAGTCATTTGTTGCTGCATCGATAATTAAATAAAAGCCTAACACTCAACTACCTTACTACAACAATCTACACCTACCTTGTCATTACTCCTCACCGGTGTCTTCACGACATACGGCACTCCGGCCACAGGAAACGTTGACGACATCATTGCTGGCGCGAAGATCACTTTGACAGCTTGCTGTTGACAGCACGACTTTGGCACCTCACTCACACCAACCTCACACGACTTGACCTTATTCTCACACTCACAGCAACAATGATGACAGTATTTGACAGACGAACTTTGACAGTTATTCTGACTTTCGTGACAGTAGATGTCGTTTGATGAATTTAGACAATGTTCTTGATTGTTTTCGTCAGTTGTTTGTATTGAAGTATTTTTCATTTCAGTAATGTTTTCATTTATCTTATTAATGTTTGATACCTTCGTGTATAATTTCGGTTTCTTGTTAAAGTCCTCGGGTATTTCAAGTAGTGGCGTCTTCCTCTTTAACTCGAGTGGTGTTTCTAACAAGTATTTGTTTGGCTTGTCGTTTTCTTTCGTATTTGATGATACGAATGAATGTACAAGTAGCGTTTTTGTTGGTTTGCTCGGGTTCGACGTCCCGGCCCCGGAGGGCTCGGTTTTATTTGTTGAAGCCAATTTGTTAGTTAGAACTTACTACTTAGAAATTATTTAGTTTTATTCCAAATGTCATTTACTTAATGTTTTTTTTTATATTGTACGTATTTGTAAGTCTAAGTCACTTTTGAAATAAAACACTCAAATATCAACTGTTTGTTCACTCCGTTTTTCACCCTTATGTAGTTTTCCTATCATTTACTATTGAAATCTTTTATCACTAGAAAATTTTAAAATATATAAACTCTCAATTGTTTAATTATTCTAATAATAAAGTTTAAACATTCCACATAATCGCTTTTTCTATTTTGTTACTAACTAATCACCTCACAGTGTCACAGTACCGCCGCGTGTACAACGACGTCACAACACAAACGTCCTTGAACTTGCGCACAGGCGACGTTTGTTTGTAAACAAACAAAACGTAAACAATGAAATATCAATACAGACTGAAATTAAATAAAAAATAACTTTCAATGAACAATAAAAATGTTTGCGAACTTATCAGCTGATATTTTTTCAAATAAAATCAAAGAAATTTAGGTCTTTTTTGCTAACAAAATGTCTGTACGTTCGTACGGCGCGACGTACTGATTACAACTGAAGAGGTGAGGAGTGCTTGTGGGCGGGACCAGGGAGGGCGGTGATTAGACCACGCCTCTCATAGCTAGGTTCTGAATTATTTCAGGATGTCTAGATGATGTCGTGACTACAAGATGGCGTGACATTACACACTTTCTATTCGTTTATGCTGTCATGGAGGCATACCTTAGATCAGAATGGAAATTATGAATCATGAAATTGTTATATATTGTAGATTTGAACGGAAAATAAGAAACAAGTGGGCGCTTTATTCTTGTCAATTAATAAAATATTATATTAATTTATCTAGTCGTGACACCACAGCGGCGGCGTGTGTTTTTTAATTACTTAATCATCTCTTTCTCACCCTCTTATTTAAAGGTTTACATTCTGACTTATTTAATGCTAATTCTCACATTTTTTTTTTTTACAAAAGAGGCTACAATTTAAAAGGACGCAAGACAATAGCCTCATTAGCGTCGTGTTGATTTTAACGGAAGCAAGATTGTTCTCTGAATAATAATGACTTGGATTTTGATTGAATATTTAATTTAAACAAACGCCTTGAATGTCGGTGACTATGAGCGAGCGTTCTGTGAGTATGAGCTAAAATCCTTTAGTTTCAAGTTATGTGTTAAAAAGTTTTTAATATAAACTATTGGAAAAAAAATATTTAAAAATAATCTGAGATATTTTTAATTTTCATACACCAGATGTTGTATATAATACATATCGTTCAGAATCTTATTTATTAAAAAGAAATTTATTAATAATTACTTTTTTTGTAGTAAACCTGTTGTAGACCATCACTAAACTGAGGCAAAAATATATATTAATCCATACAATAATATCGATATTGAATGAAAAAGCTTGGCGTATAGTTCTTAAACAAGTTTATACATACTCATGTAATGTCCCAAATCAACTGCCTCAATACAATCGAAGTTTTGGCCCCAGAAGCCAATTCTAGTAACACCGTCGCCCTTTAATCCTAACATTACGTAGTCCTGTCATTACTGCCTGTAAATTGAGTTTAAACCTAAGTTGAAGCAATATTCCCGTCCAGTGCTATTTATTTTACTGCGGGTAGAAAGGATCCGTCTCTGTTACCTCGTAGGGGCTGATTTTGGATTATCAAATGTAACTTAACGGCTTGGGGTGCGTTATACTTTTATTTCAACATTAACTTTATATTTTATTGTATTCAAAAGTGGTTTCAAAATGTATATTCTATGGATTAAAATATTTTATCGCCCTCAAGTCAAATAGGCCACAATAGGTACGAGTATGTATATCGATCGATAATTATCTGAAACAACAATCTTTTGATAATTGACTACTGTAGGAATAGACGACACTATTAAACTTAATTTTTGTATAAAAAATATTAGAAAATAATTCTCATACTCAAGTAAAAACATAAATTTTCCGAACTTAGATCTATAAATTTCCGAGTAGGGTGAAGGAACAATAGCGCACGTCTGTCTGTGATGCGCTTTGATTTAGATGCGGGCATAATACCCTACAACTAGTTGCCCTATCTTAGTTTCCTCGACATTTGTTAAAGGAAAGGAAATCACAGCTTGATAGCTTTTTTAGCAACAGTTACTGACGTATTAAGTTTTCTTGAAAAGCTGAAATGAATACACACATCCAATACGATGTTAAGATGCATTTTGCTGAAGTGAAGTTAACGTTTTGGCCTTTGTAATATTTGGTTGAAAACACGTGTTTATCGTTTGAAGGTCATTTTAAAATGAGCATTTCTTTAAAGAATTTCCTCTGATAAGCGACTGGAGTTTACTTCTTAAAAATGATAATTGTAATACAAACAATAAGGTGCTCTAACAACTGGATCAAATTATAATTATAAAATTACAAAATTGTAAAATTAAAACATAAATGGTTGCTTGCTACTCGTATCGATGTACTAATCCTATAAATATAGTATCCTATAAATATTCCTGTATCTTCTAACTCTAAAAAAATGTCACTCTCAGCGTCACTTAGTTCAGCGTCAATTGTTTCACATGAACTCAAACTCATATTTGTAAAAAAATGATTGATCAAAGTGCAAGTATGACTCCTGACGAAAGACAAATCGGTACAACCGTCAGGACAACGTGAGTTAATTAATAAAACAAATAAATATACACATTTCTTGTATGGAATACCGCGATTACTAAACTTTATTACATTATTTATTTATTTATTAGAAATCTTTAATTAACTTCAACTTTTGCAGGAAATTATCAAAAATAAGAGAACGGTATCATCGTGCAAGCACCGTTCTCCCGCTTTTAAAACTATAATAACAGAGTTTATATATAAAGAATAAAATCTTAACAACACGATTAATTACTAACAGACCAATCAACGACTGAACATTCCTAGACATGTTCGCTGTATGTTGCAAGTTGTTAATAGATGGCGCTCATGGTTCGAGCAAAACTACGCCGATCAAAGAAAAGCGAATGTACCGTGTATGTTTCTACTTGGTAACAGATGGCACTCATTAAGTTACAAATCGCGGTGACAAGGTTTTTATTATTGTGTTTATAGTCGATTATGAGAATGTCTTGCTTTGCTAGCGTTAGCACAGTTAACGTTTTAGTTAGCTCTGTCATCATCACTTCAGCCTATCGCAGTCCACTGCTGGACATAGGCCTCCCCAAGTTCGCGCCACACATCATGCTGTAGCTAGTACTAATATAAGGTAATCCGAAAACAACCCAATTTTTCTAGTTCCGTCCCCTATCACCATGTAGGAGAAATGGAGCCCTAATACATTTACTTACATACCATAATTAATACTTAAAAATTAACATGAGTCGCTACTCGTGACGATTCACCTGTTCACATAATTTACCTGATATAACTCGACTTATATAGCTTATCGCAGGAGGCGCAGATAATTTTCGCTCTGTTTTTACTCGATAATAGATAAATGTCATCACCATTATCATCACACCATCACTTCAGCCTATCGCAGTCCATTGCCGGACATAGGCCTCCTTAGATTCACGCCATAAATGGCGTAAACTCACGTGTGTTGCCCATATTTACCACGCTGGAGAATTCACGAAATTTTTGGCGCGAACTTATAGAGGCAAGTGTGTGTGTGTATGTGTTTATCTTGCGAATTTTCGCAGTTCCTTACCACGCCACTGTGTGTAACGGAACTTCTAACTAAGGCTCCTGCTCGTTCTGCTGTCTGTTCGTGTCACAGGGCTATCTCAAGATTTATAATAGGTGAACACTTGGTATTTCACAGTATGTTTTTTTTTTTTGTCTTATAACATACACACACGGTCGTCTGTTCTTATGGTAAGCAACTTAATGAACTTAATGCTCGTGGTACATGTAACAGCAGACTGTTGAATATTTATTTGATAAATATAGATCGAGATAACGCATATACATATAAATAAATAAATACAAATATTACTAACAGACTCAGGCGGGAATCGAACCCACAAACCGCGGAGCAGTAAAAACACAAACACTACAAACTGCGCCAACGGGCTAGTCTATACACAATGTGCGTTATAATAGTAGATATAAAAACAAGTAAAAACAAAACAAAGTGAATGATAGTAGTTTGTTATCTTAAGGCATTTTTAACAGATTTCAAGAAAGTAGGAGTTTATCAAATCCACCGTATTTTAAGCGTCTTACCCGAGAACGTTTTACTGCATGGGACCTAGTTCGATGATTCTTTATCTTTTCCTATTATTGAAGTCGGATAAAAATAAAGAAATACACACACGTGTTACAAGGAAAACCAATTGTAATTATTATTTATGTCAGTCTTGTCACAGACGGGCGACGATGTTTAGTAACAAAAATCCTTTACGGTTACGAGCTCACGAAAATCAAACGTTGTGATTTTTTTTTTAAATTGGATAACTACTTTTTGAGTAATTTTTGATATCGCATACTTTCTTAACTATTTTTTCGTCTACCCACGTTGTATTACTGGGTTACATTACTAGTCGAAGTAATTGAAGTCGCTTTATTTCTCGTTAGCGAGCAAACACAATTATTGAACTGAGCTTTAACATGCTTAAATATCAATTGTTTTGACAAGGTTACGAGGTCTTTACATATAGACTAACTGTTGACTTTTTAAATTTATACCTACTGTAAATATTGTAAATAATGGATACTGACATAAGTAAATAACTGCTAAAATTCAAAACACTATTTTTGCAGTTTCGTTTCCCAAAGGTTTTAAAGGAACGACACTAATAAAACTCAACTGTCTGTTCGTCTCAATTATTAATCTTCTCA
The DNA here is from genome assembly GCF_905220565.1 of Melitaea cinxia. Taxonomy (NCBI): domain Eukaryota; kingdom Metazoa; phylum Arthropoda; class Insecta; order Lepidoptera; family Nymphalidae; genus Melitaea; species Melitaea cinxia. Next base: position 9,648,319 of record NC_059418.1, on the reverse strand, counting down.
CAGAGATCCTGTATTGGTAACCGTCTGTAAGTATCGTCTGTGACAACGTTGAGTATTTATTTTGAAATTTATAATTTAAATATTTGCGAAAATTTGGAAAGCCTAATAACAATGCGTTATGCGGCTCTCCAAGATTTTCAATTTTCGAAGTGATCGTAATTAACTTTATATATAAAAACAAAAATCTCGTCACCGCGATTCACAATAAGCAACCAACGATGAGTGCCATCTAGTAACAAGTAGAAACACACCTGTACATCCAATATTGACTGTGCTTGATCTGCGTAACTTTATTTATTACAAAATTTTGTACTGCGAGTGTTAATTTTTGTAACAGAATTGTAATAAAATACTAGTATTTTATTTTATATAACTAGGTCGGTAAACCCCCATAACTAAGTCTTCGCATTCCTGTGTCAGAGACCTGGAAACACACTTACTGAATACAAAAAAACATTCAAACCACGATAATCACCTGTGTGGCACATACAAACATTTGTCACGAGTGAAAGAAGGAGCGGGAAGACTGGCGACTACAAACTGCGCCCACGAGGTTGTCTATGAGGTGTAACCACAAATAGAAGCATAATGAAGTCAATGTTAATAGTTTGTAACTTCAGGACATTTTTCAACCGACTTCAAAAAAGGAAAACCTATCAATTCCATTATATTTTTTGTGTGTCACCCCAGTACTTTGTACTGGATTGACCGATTTCGATGATTCTTTTTTTAATTGAAAGGTGGTGCTTATCATGTGTTCCTGTTTAAATGAAATCTGACAAGAACTTTTTGAATTATCTCTAACAATGCGTATTTAATTGAATGCGTCTGCTCGCGTTGTATTACTGGCCGATGTAATTGAAGTTGGTTTTTTCTTTTGGGAGCAAACACAATTACACAAATTGCTTTCGCTGTTTAAATTTGTAAATAAATAATAAGCGTTAAAATGTTATTATAATCATAGAAGTCAATTCTATGCATTTCTGCTTTGATTTATAATTTTAATTAATCAATTTAATATTGTAACGATTCTAATACTTGTACCGTCCCACCAATAGGAACGAAGTATGACAATGTCTTCATGTGATGTATATTGGTAGGAAATCAAGTTGATGTAAGCGTGTTCCTTGTGGTATTGACTAGTGAACGATAGCCTTTGTCTCGTAGGGGAAATTCACTCAAAATTGTGGCTTACATTTTAAATTGGAATAATTTCTTAAGCTCTCAATAAAGTTCTTAATAAAGCTCATTTTCCTACTGTTTTATTTTGTCATTTTTATGTGAAGGTAGTTTCAAAGTAAATTACGAATCTACCGACACAAAAATTATTTTTTGTAAACACGTCCATTAGGTCTTTATTTCATATTATTTTGCTTTTGCCTTTAATTTCTCATCATGGCTAATAATAGGAGAACCGTAGACTTAGATAAGGTAAAATTTTCAGCTGTTTTTAAAAATATGAATGAGACATCCAATCTAATGTATACAACTTCTTTATGGTAAAAGTTAAATTTTTAATTAAAACTGTAAACGTCACTCGCAGCGGCCGTAAATAAATTTTTGAAATTAATATACCTACTTATTATATACAAGAACAAAAATCTTGCCAGCGAATTTCATTATATGTAATCGAGAAAAACAAAAAGTAATTTGATCAGTTACAGATGGTCCACTTTGAGAAACATATATTTTAGACGATATTTCACTCATAACTCTAAACAGTGTTATTACGCGCATATATTCAACCTTACAGCAAGTTTTAATGAAATATTAAAATTCATACAACAAGCCGCGATAAGAGCGCTCCCTCGCGGATGTAGCTCAGACCAATCGTCTTGATACTTTCAATTCTTACTAAAGTGGGTATAATAAAATTGTACATGATGTTATTATATGAGGTATATCTACAATTGTTGTGCTGTAAATATCGCACTGACCAGTAAAAGCCAGGTGATTCAGTTATTCTTTTAATTAGTTAATTATTAGTTTCACAATCAATTTAATCATATATGTATGAATATACTCGTATATATTTAACAATTGTGTGCGTGCGTTACGTTTATAATATTATTATCTAAATATTCTCTGTTCGTAATTCTGATTGCTTGTATTGTATGCGATTTCAAGATCAATCGGTATTAAAACTATTAACGTTTACTTTTGCTTTAAATAAAAGACGACTCGTATGATAAAGATTTCGTGTATTGTCTGACCAAATAACAACGAATAATGAATAAGAAATAATGAACGTTACAAATTTAAATATTTTGAACAAAGAAAAAAAGTCGTATGAAGTTAGGCGAGGTCCCCCCGCCCGTCGTCCTCTCATTGGCTGATAAGCGGCAACTTCACATTAGAAGCGCCACTACCCACTAGATGTCGCTTGAACATGGCCCCCGCCTTGGAAGTACCTACTTCCAAAGAAAAAGGGTCTCAGCATGATGTGGCCTCTTTGGTCGCCCTCGTCTACCGGCTGCAACGGCAGCGGGCAGATTTTTGAGAAAGCTCGTTGAACGATGCCCGTTGATGTGCGAATATCTGTAACACAAGCAACACCATCCTTGCCTGGATAGGTGCGTATAATCCTCCCCAATCTCCACTTCAGAGGCGGGAGATTATCCTCTTTGATAAGCACCAGGGTGTCAATAGAAATAGAATAGATTTAACAAATGAACTGGTCCAGCGTAGTCCACGCCACAACGGATAAACGGAAACCCGACTTCTAAACGTTCAGAGGGCAGATTACCCATGATGGGATTCAAAGTCTTACCTTTCATTCGCGTACACGTGACACAATTGTGAACTGACTTTCTAGCTAAGTTCCTAGCACCAAGTGTCCACCACCTTTCCCGTAAAGAAGACAGTAGCAGCTGAGGGCCACCATGTAACAAACGTTTATGTTCACTTTCAAACAACAACACTGTGAGTCGATGTTTACTACACAATAAAATAGGATGTTTCTTATCGAAACTAAAACTAGTCGAATTAGAAAGCCTACCACCAACACGTATTAATTTGTTATTGTCCATAAATACATTTAAATTCGCGATTTTATTAAATTCTTTTTTGTCTACAACCTGTTTTAGCGGAAGATCATTAAATAAACAGCGATAAACGTCCGGAAACGATTGCAACTGAACGATACGCGCTAAAGTTAACTCTGATGCATTTAATTCCTGCACAGACAAATGTAAACTATCGTTATGCGGCTCACCACTACTACGACGTCTACGCGTGTTATTAATGAAACGCAATACATACGCACCGACGCGCTTCAACTTATTATAGGACGAGAATCTATTGAAATCGATAAAACTATTATTACAAGGCTTTGTACATGTTAATACAATAGGTTTCGATCGTAATTCCGGTAAATTATCGCAAGTTTGTAATAAATTTTCAGATTTAAACTTAAAATTGTGTTCTCGTAAACAACTAGGTCCGTGCCACCATATGTCTGACCTTGTGAGCAGTTCAAAGTTAAGACCCTTAGACACTAGATCAGCTGGGTTATCCTTACCTTTTATATGTAACCACATTGAGTCACCGGTTAACTCGTTTAATTCTGTGACTCTGTTTTGAACAAATGTTTTTAAAGAGTGCGGAGACATCCGTATACAACCCGTCACTACAGTGGAATCTGTCCAAAAATAAACGTTATCGAATTTTAAGCGCAGTGAATTAATTATCTTTTATAAAGTTTCGCACCTAATAATGCCCCACCTAATTCCAATCGTGGGATGCTAATCGTTTTTAATGGAGCGACCTTACTTTTAGCACATAACAAATTTACTGCCACCTCAGAGTCGCAATCATCATAGGTACGTATATATGCACAGGCACCGTAAGCATCCTGAGACGCATCCGTAAATATGTGAAGTTCGGTGTGTTGAGTGTGCATGCTCCTTACGAATCGTGGAATGCGTAACTCACTCAAGCGGTGCAATGTTTTGATGTAACGATTCCAAGCTACAGTGACGAAACAATACCCGGGCACGCAAGTGATCCAGTGCACCATGAATCGCCAAAAACCCGTAAAGGCTGCAATCGTGGTTTTCGGCGACTGCCTGGAGGTAATTCACGACCCCCAGATAGTCACTGAAAATGTAGCGGCGGTCTGTCTGAAAGCAAACCAGCTGAAGTTGGGATTGTTGTCCGTCTACTTTGAGCCAGACCAAGACATGAATCCATATCTAACACAAATAAGGGAAACGACCCATAAACTTCCAACAAACAACTTGCTGGTGGCAGGAGACGTTAATGCCTGGAGTCACTGGTGGGGCAGCAACACCGAAAACCACCGTGGAGCGGAATACCACGCCTTCACCACGGAAATGGACCTCCATATCCTTAATACAGGGCATGTTCCCACCTTCGAGACATATAGAGGCGACAGGTTATACAGTAGCTGTGTGGACGTGACACTTTCGAGTCACTCTTTACTTGGCAAAATGGAAAACTGGAGAGTGGAGAGAAGCCTTACAACTTCAGATCACAATGCTATCACTTTTGCATTGTGCTTAGAAAAACCTTTGGAACCCTTAAGGCCTATCTCAACGCGCATATACAATACAAGGAAGGCAAACTGGTCGGACTTCTCTGCACACTTCATGACCGCATTGGCTGAGCACAGCATTACATTAGATAGAATTTCGAGTCTCTCGACGTCGGAGGAATTAGAGGAGATGTTGAACACCTATACATCTGCCATTCAGGATTCTTGCATAAGAGCGATTCCAAAAAAGAAAGAGTGGAAAGGTGTAAACAAACCGCCTTGGTGGTCGGCTGAACTGGAGCAATTGAAAAAGGACGTTCTGAGGAAGAAACGTCGAATACGAAATGCTGCACCCACTAGGAGGCAATTCACAGTCGAAGAGTATATACGGGCTCGAGAAATATACCAAAATAGTGCGAACGAAGCGGCCACACAAAACTGGAAAGAGTTTTGCACAACTCAAAACCGCGAGAGCGTTTGGGATGGAATTTACAGAATCATTAGAAGGACCTCGGGGAGGCAGGACGATATGCTATTAAGAGACGCAAATGGTGAGACACTATCGCCGGAGCAGTCGGCTAACCTCCTGGCAGAGTCGTTTTATCCTGATGATTCTGTGAAAGCCGAAACCGAACAACATAAAGCGATTAGAGCGATTACGGAAGGCATAGCTCCTGCGGAGATTCAAGACCTTTCAGATGATGACCCCCCCTTTACAATACCAGAATTGGAAAAGATTCTTACGAATCTCAGTCCTAAAAAAGCTCCGGGCCCAGATGGGTTTACATCGGACATCTGCACCGCGGCCATTAACTGCGACAGGGAATTATTCTTGGCATTAGCAAATAGATGTCTATCATTGTCATATTTTCCCAAACAGTGGAAGGTCGCCCACGTGCGCATTCTCCGCAAGCCAGGAAAGGAAGACTACACCCACCCAAAATCATATAGACCAATAGGCCTACTGTCAATCTTGGGAAAAATAGTAGAAAAGCTCCTCGTGGGTAGACTTCAGTGGCGCTTCTTTCCAACTCTTCACCCAAGCCAGTATGGATTTGTGCCGCAGCGTGGAACTGAGGACGCGCTCTACGACTTGGTTGAACATATACGAGCGGAAATAAAGTCGAAAAAGATAGTTCTTCTAATCTCGCTTGATATAGAGGGCGCATTCGACAACGCATGGTGGCCAGCCCTTAAGAAACGGATGATAGAAAAACAATGCCCCAGAAACTTATATGCCCTAGTAGTGTCCTACTTAACGGACAGGAAGATCAGAATCAACTATGCGAGAGCGACAAGTGAAAAGAGTACATCGAAGGGCTGCGTCCAAGGATCAGTTGGTGGACCAACCTTCTGGAACCTAATCCTGGACCCGCTACTCCAAAAAATGGCAATGTCAGGGATTTATTGTCAAGCATTTGCAGATGACGTGGTCCTTGTGTTCTCTCACCACCAGACTAGCGTATTGCAATCCCAAGCTGATACGATCCTTGCTGCCGTTCATGATTGGGGCACCCTTAATAAGTTGAGCTTCGCACCGCACAAGACCAAAGCGATGCTACTTACAAGAAAGCTCAAATATGACCTCCCCACAATTCATATGGCTGGCACTCGGCTGGGCTTTGTAAACGAAATCAAATTGCTGGGCTTAGTCATAGACTCTAAATTGACCTTTAACGCGCATGTGTCTGCTATATGTAAAAAAGCCGCAGATATATATAAACAACTAGCACGTGCGGTGAGGGTTACGTGGGGTTTGAATGGTGAGATAGTGAGGACCATATATGTGGCGGTAATAGAGCCTATAGTTCTCTATGCAGCAAGCGCATGGTCTCCGGCAGCCGAAAAACTGATGACTATAAGACAGTTGGGCTCGCTTCAGAGAGGTTTCGCTATAAAGTTATGCAAAGCGTACAGAACTGTATCTCTGGCATCGGCCTTGGTCCTCTCGGGTCTATTACCCCTTGATCTTCGAGTCCAGGAGGCTGCTACCCTATTTAAAATCAAAAAAGGGCACTGCGTGGACTTCGTTCCACCAGGAAAAGAATTGGAGCGCAGGGTGGGATATTTACAAAATCCCCACCCATCTCTACTCATAACAACCGAGTATGAGTGCTTGGAGAGCCTGGATCACCAAACTCTTAAAGATCACCGAATAATCGGTCCCCTTATATTCACAGACGGCAGCAAGATAGAGGGAAGAGTCGGAGCTGCCCTAACATGGTGGGAGGGGGATAGGGAGTCCGGGTATTCTACGTTTCAACTTGAGCCCCACAATACTGTTTTTCAGTCAGAAATGTATGCACTCTACAGAGCGGTAATTATGGCAAAGCGGTCAAAGTGGACCTCGATCAACATCCTAAGCGACTCAAGATCCTCGCTCGACCTATTAAGAAGCCCATCAGTGACCCACCACCTCGCTCTCGATATGAAAAAGTGCATACGTGATATGCAAGAGGACGGCAGAATTGTGAGGTTTTTCTGGCTCAGAGCCCACGCAGGAACGCCGGGCAATGAGCGAGCGGACAAACTAGCTAAGAAGGCAGCACTAATGAATAAGTTGGCCCCCGACTACGATCAAGTCCCAATATCGTACGTTAGGAGGCGTATACGTGAGGAGACGGTGAGGAGATGGCAGCGGCGCTATGAGTCGTCTGTGGCTGGTTCGGTCACGAAGGTGTTTTTACCGTGCGTAAAAACCGCCAGGACTATAATCAAGAATATGACACTAACACCAGTCGATGTCCAAATTCTAACCGGTCACGGGGGCTTCTCGGCGTACCTGCATCGCTTCGGCCTTAAAAGTAGTCCCTCATGTGTGTGCGACTCGGAGTGCGAGGAAACGGTGATCCATATTCTTTTAGAATGTTCACGGTTTAGCCAAAGGAGACTGGAGTTGGAAACCCAGCTACAGATAAAACTAGACCAAATTTCTCTAAACACTATCTTGGAGAAAGAGACTACAAGATCGCCTTTTCTCAAATTCGCGAGAACGGTCGCTCAAATGGCTGCCAGAGCAAATGGTTCGGTCGCTGCACTGTCTGCCGTCCATACAACACAGCCCACATTACAGAATGCAGCAGTTGCACAATCCAGCATTCCAAAAAATCCAATTGCGAGGTCACTGCAGGCTGTCCCTAAACTGCTGCGGAGACTTCTTGGGAGGGCAAAAACACCGACAACGTCTCAACACACCACCCTATACGCCACGTTTGAAGAGCTAATTAGAGAAAGAGGAGAACGTGGCGACCCAAGTATAAGGACGCGGGGTGTAGCCCTTTTCATGAGTGACACCGCAGAAAAAATAGGTATCAGTTTCTGTCGCTCGGAGAGTTCGGATCGAGTGACGGTGTCGCCGGGACTCGCCCTGCTCTTAAAAGGGAGTACCGCAAAAACGAGCATTAAGCGTGACAAGATTGATGCTCTGGACTTGCGGATGGTGAGTGGCTCGGACTATCGATGCGTACAGCTGCAAGAAAAGGTTATCGTACTGTTCGAATGGGGCGAGGAGACCCCATTCGCGCGGGCATGCACAATACTCTCAAAACTCTGCGGAGAAGGCCAAGACAGTGGCCCGCGAAAAATTAGTGTGGATGCCATGAGGACCGGCTTCTTTAAAGGGGACATAACAAATTACTATGGATGCCTAATAGCATCAGAAAGGCACGAAATCATAGTATATGAAGACAGGGGGGAAGATCTGAATTTCCTGAAAGCAGAAATTAAGCCATCGTCCCCAGTTGAGGGGCCGGTTCTCAGTGAGCCACCACTGAGTGAATCCGAACGCCTACAACTGAAAATAGCAGCACAGAGATCACACACCACTTCCATGACCAATAACAGTGAGCGGACTTCCGATACCCGCTTGGTGGCACTGCAGAATTCCATCCACAGATTGGTCTCTCCAATAAAGACGACGTTTAATTCGTCTCGCCGCGCGCCTCGACCTTCAACATCGACGGACCGACAGGCTATGGCTCTAAGGGAGTTTCTGAGGGCTGACCATCTAGGAAAACCGGTTAAGCCGAAAACTCACCGAACTAGGGCCGATAAGGGACAAGTAACCCCGCCCAGGCTAAGACCGGCATCGAACCCGCTAGACCATGCTGTAAACGCAATGGTTGAATTCCTAGCCATAGTAAAAGCCAATCGAGAAGTCAACTTGGCCACATGCAAAAAGATCTTGGAGGCCCATCAGCGAGGCAGCGAAGGTCTGCTAATGGTGCTGCTCGATGAGGCAGAGGCAGCCATATATAATAACGACACGTCCCAGGTTATCAAAGGACACATGTCAGGAAAATATATGGCAGCCTATAGCGGCACGGGTGGTTTTGTGGGCACGGCCGAGGCTGCGGGGCGGGAAAACACGTCACCAAAATTTTTAACACCTCCGAGGGACCCGGTTTTGGTGGTTGCCAAGTGCACGAGAGTAATGCTGGATGACAGGATGCTTGAGATGGCAAAATCCATTTCAGTTGATCTTGATGTCGACGCGGGCCTCGTGGGCTGGCAATTGCCAAAGCTGGAGTGGATAAACGGGGTACCTGGGTGCGGAAAAACGACACACATAGTTAGGAACTTCGATGAGAATGTGGAAATAGTAGTTACCACGACGGTCGAAGCTGCCAAAGATCTTAAAGAGAAACTAGCCCGCCGCTTTGGTGACAAAATCAGGTCTAGGGTACGTACTATGGCCTCCATTTTAACAAATGGATTCAAAAGGGGCACGAAATGTAACCGTTTAACGGTGGACGAAGCCCTTATGAACCATTTTGGAGCTATAGTAATGGCGGCTCGGCTTTCGGGGGCAAGCGAAGTTGTTCTCATCGGAGATGTCAACCAGTTGCCTTATATAGACAGAGAAAATCTGTTCGAAATAAGGTACTGTAGACCTTACCTGACAATCAACATCTCACGTGAGTTGTCCTGCACATACCGGAGTCCCATGGACGTTGTATATGCCATCTGCGAGGTATATATAAACATGTACTCGGCAAATCCCACCATCCACTCCCTCAGAATGAATGGATACACTGGCGCGCCAATACCAAAACTTCAAAAGGCCACCCTATACTTGGTCTATACGCAGGAAGAGAAAAAATTCCTGATGGACCAGGGATACGGTGCTGGAGAGGGATCGCGCGTCATGACCATTCATGAAGCACAAGGGCAAACCTACAGCGAGGTCATCATCGTCCAGACAAAGACCGAGAGGCTACAAATCCACGATAGTGTGCCTCATGCGGTAGTAGCGTTAACAAGACACACTAACACCTGTGTCTACTACACTGACGACGGTGATGACGCAATCGGCAGGTTCGTTAGCCGAGCGCTGGGTGCCTCGACAAAAACAATCTTGGAGCACAACCTGAAAAGAACCATCCACAAGCGGGATATGTCGTTGGCAAGGGCTCTGCTCAAGATGCTGGGATCAGGCGTGGCTCATGATATAGTAATAAGAAAGTAGATATATAAATATATAAATTCTTATATCCTTTTGATTTATCAAATAGTTACAAATAGCAGTTATTTTGCATGTTGATATATTTATTTTAATTTTAGTTAAGCTAAGTTTGATTATTAATATTATCTCAACTTTACACTTTATTAAATTATGAAATTTAAGTAAATAACAGAAATAGATAACTTATACATAGATAAACAAATAATAACTATATAAAAAAATAATATATATATAAGAAAAAAAAAAAAAAAAAAAAAAAAAAAAAAAAAAAAAAAAAAAAAAAAAAAAAACCTTACTAACAGTAACATAGGTTAAGTGTACATTGTAAGTAGAACATAAGTGTACATATATGGTAACTAGGAAATAAGTGTACATATATGATAACTAGGCAAATAAGTGTAAATATAGACATAGATAAGAAAGATAATAATGTTAGAAATTAGAAAGCAATTATGTGTATACTTCTGCATAAACAGCATTTAGTAAGAAAAAAAAAAAAAAAAAAAAAAAAAAAAAAAAAAAAAAAAAAAAAAAAAAAAACCGTCGGCGTCGGACCACGTCCTAGTTTTACTAGGCAGTCACAGGACTGTCGATCTGTAGTATAATAAGTAGAAAAATCGCCTGTAGTATTATAATGCATGCATGATAAACAAAGGCACGGGCATTTTGAGCCCGTGGATCAAAATTTATAAATAAAAAAAAAAAAAAAAAAAAAAAAAAAAGCTACAGTGACGTCATCAGGTACCGCGTCATCCCATCCGATTTTACTTAACCAAAGACGTTGCAACAAATTTTTTGAAATAATGAAATCGTATATTTGTGAAATTATTAAAATAGAATCAATTATTTTATTTTTAAAATTGAAATAATGATTATAATGATAATGATATAATTATAATTCGTCACTGTCACTATGCCATCCTAAGTGTAGTGTTTTATAAACAAATCTTCACACTTCCTCTCGTCCTCGGTAAGAACGTTGGAAACGTCTGGAATTTCTTCGATCTCTAAAATTTTTTTTTTTTTTAATTTAACGTCTAAATTTTGAGCAACATTACAATGTACTCGATTACTATTACTTGTAGCATCTTTATTCGTATAAAATATAGGACCTGAAATTAACCAATCCAAATACGTATTCTGTAGGTATGGACCATTCGGTAAACGTATTTTTTGACTTTGCAATAATTCCCAAAACTTATCTGCTCCTATCAAAATATCGATTTTAGACGGAGTATTAAAATAAGGATCGGCAAGGTGAACGTTTTGTGGTATGCTAGTAAGGTCGATATTAATATTTTGTGTTGGCATATTCGAGGTAATAGACGGTAAAACTAAATATTTTATACTCGTATTATAATCGTATATTTTTGAACGTATATTTAAATCGCATATATTACTCGACTGAACAACCGATTGACCTATACCCGATATTTGTAAAGTGGACTGTATTAAATTAACGTTTAATCGTTTACATAATTGTTCTGTAACGAAACAATGTTGACTTCCATTGTCTAAAAGCGCTCGCGCAGTATGAAATACGTTCTTACTGTCGGCTACTTCTATTAAGGCGGTGGAAAGCAAAACGGAATGAGACAACATGCGCGACTCGTCAGCTGTGCTATCAATATTTATGTTAGTGCGGGTAGAATGCAGCGCGGTCGACGTAGTGGTCGCACTATCTCGATCAGCTGATTCCTTTTTCATTCTAGAAATATGAGGTAGTAAAACATTGTTAATACTTCCTAAATGCAATAAAGTATTGTGTTTAGACTGACAATGCTTGCAGGGCCCGAATAAACAATTTTCTATCGCATGACCCGAACGTAGACAATTGCGACAAACTTTATTGTCATCTACTAATTTTATTCTGTCTTTAACTGTTAAGTTTAGAAAAATAGGACAAGTGTAAAGAGCATGATTGCTACTACATGCGACGCAGTTATAAGAACGTTTATTACTTACCCGACTTATTCAAAGAATCTTTACGCGTAGAAATAAAACTATGTAATTTTGTTTGCGATGTCGGTTTTTTGATATCAATATGAGGCCGATTATCGTGCGATTTTTGCGAACTAGCACCTGTATGATTAGCGTATATCATTTCTAATGTATCAGCTCGATTGCGGAGGAAAGTTAACAAATCATCTAACTTTAATTTAGGACTAGAATCCTTTTGTGTAGCGTACGTAATAGATCCTTTGTAATTTTCCCACTCTTTTTCAGTAGATACGTCTAGTTTAGATGCTATTAAATAAATTATTAAAGTATCCCAATGCTCTGTGGGTTCGTTTAACGTTTTAAGAGCTCGTAAGTTACGTAAAATAGTATCTATTAATATTCTGATTTGTTTAGGCGATTCTTTATTCATACCAGGTACAGTAAATAACGCTTTGATATGATTATGCACTAAAAGCCGTTCATTATTAAATCTGTTCTCAAGTAAAGCCCAAGCGTGCGAATAGTTGAGAGCTGTAAATTCTAAAGCGCTTATTACTTGATATGCACTACCGGAAAGTGATGATCGTAAATAATGAAACTTTTGAATCGCATCGAGATCTGAACGCATATGTATCATACTAACATATGAATTTTTAAATTCTAACCATTGATCATAAGAACCGTTAAAGGAGGGTAGCTTTATTTGAGGTAATTTTATACTAGAAGTTAGCGAGCTATTACAGTTAGAACCGTCATTCATATTTGATTCAATTAAAGACTGTGCTGATGCCATACACGAAAAATAAATGTCTTCAAAATTTTCTCTGTATTCTGTATGATCTTTCATATCATCAGACACTAACTCGATTTTATATTGAATTTTGTTAAACGCCTCATAACTTTCTTGAGCACTTTGCATTCTTAACTTTAATTGTGCTTTTTTAATTGAATCTGTAGTAATTTGTTCTACATTTAAATTATACAAATATTTTTTGAACGAAGTTAACCGCAATTTTATACTACCCCGCGAACGTTTTAAATCAACTAACGAATCCTGTTCCGAATCTGATTTGCATGGAGATTTTGGCAATTTCAAGCTATCACCCTTACTACTCATCTTGATGGCTTAAAGAAAGAAAAGATACTCACAATTTTAAATGAATTGACTGCTAACAAAACGCTGAACGAAGTTACGCTTAATCCTGAGCTGATGAGGATGGATGGATGAAAAGAGAGATGGATGGACGTTTACGCCTGGAGTTCTGGAGATGATGAGAATTGATGGATGGATGATGTCCAGTCTGCTTCAATTCTACTCAAATCTTGATCCGTCTCGAAGTACCAAAATGTTCGTAATTCTGATTGCTTGTATTGTATGCGATTTCAAGATCAATCGGTATTAAAACTATTAACGTTTACTTTTGCTTTGAAATAAAAGACGACTCGTATGATAAAGATTTCGTGTATTGTCTGACCAAGTTACAACGAATAATGAATTAGAAAATGATGAACGTTACAAATTTAAATATTTTGAATGAAGAAAAAAGGTCGTATGAAATTAGGCGAAGTCCCCCCGCCCGTCGTCCTCTCATTGGCTGATAAGCGGCAACTTCACATTAGAAGCGCCACTACCCACTAGATGTCGCTTGAACAACATGGTCTAATGACATACATGACATACTTACAACCATACTACAGACATGGCTACAACCACCAGGACAACGTGAGTTATATAATAAAACAAGTAAACACATGTCTTGTAATGAAACTGCTCCAAATTAAATTTATATTTATTAGAAATCTAAAATTGGTCAAATATTATAATTATATAAACGTCAACGTCAAGTCGCGCGAAGTATTTCCGTATTTTGTTCGTTATTACAATAAAATTCATAGCGTAAATAATAAAACAGTGTTCATAAAGTGTTAATATAGTTCTAAAGCCTAAGTATAAATGCTATCTCAGTGTGAAATTAGGGGGAAGTACGTTTAATTACGAAGTTGTATCAGTGCAAGTGAGTGTCAACAAAAACTTACATCGAACTTCTCAAGCCCTGTTATTGCGCACTATTCGACTTAAATCAGAGCATTAACATCAATATCACTCCTAAAACAATAGAAAAATAAATAATCTGCTAACAATAACACTCAAATAAACAGTGACAAACAAGACTTTTTTGTGTACCCTCAACCTTAATAACATTCATCCAGCGTACAGTGTGAGCGGGGCGCCTGCAAAAAAATTAAGGCAACACCGTATATGCGCACATTTGTCTAAACAAATCTTCAGGTTTCGTCGGACGTGTAGTATAAAACGGCGCCTACCTATCCTACAACTTACAAGAACATCATAGGAGTTCAATATGAGCACAAAAATACCTAAAGCTAAGAAATGTGCTGCCTGTCTAAACGACCTCTCAACGGCTGAACAACTTAAATGCGTTACATGTGGCCTGAAATATCACTTTGATTGCATCAATGCGCCAGGCAAAAAATTCAAGGAGCTTACCAATGAGTTCAAATCCGAATGGATGTGTCCTTCCTGTCGCCCCAAACAACCAAAGGGGAGACAATACTAATACGCCTGTGCGTGCCCCGGCTGGCATGTCTTTCGATACAAGTCCATCGGCCAATATCACGCTGAGGCGCACGCAGGCATCGTCTCAATCCCAGACACAGGAACTCATTGCGATCGAAAACGTCAAGCAACTAATAAGGGAAGAATTAGATATCTTACTGGTGAAAATGGAAAAAAACTGGACGAAAATACTTGAAGATAAAACTAAAGAAATGGTTAACGAAATAAACCAGATAAAAGATTCCGTGAATTTTATTAATAACCAATACGAAGACTTAAAAAACGAGATACAAGGAAAATTAACCCAGATTAAGGAACTAAAAAAGGAAAACGAAAGTCTTAAATCTACAGTTAAAGACCTCAACAGCAGACTAGGTATAATGGAGCAACACTCGAGAATGTGTAACCTGGAGATACAATGTTTGCCGGAGCATAAAGCCGAAAACCTCCCAAACATCATTCAACAAATTGGCAAAGCAACCGGCAGCAGCATTATGGACGCCGACATTCATAAATGTACCAGAATCGCTAAGTTAAATCCTGAAAATGCGCGCCCGCGATCTGTCATTGTTAAGTTCTCGAGTCCACGTATCCGGGACACATTTCTAGCCGGAGTTATTAAATTTAACATGAAAAACAAAGAGGATAAACTAAACACGAGTCATGTTGGAATAGGAGGTGATAAAAGACCAATTTATGTAGTTGATCACTTAACCCCAGAATTGAAGAAAATACACGCACTCGCCAGGTCAACAGCTAAGAAATTAAACTATAAGTTTGTATGGATAAAGAATGGACGTGTCTTTCTGAGGAAATCGGTCGACTCCGAACACATCGCTGTGAGAAGTATCGAACAGCTGGAACAGTTAAAATCTTGATGTAGCTATCTTTTTTTTATTTTTGTTTTTTATTTGGTGTCTAGTCTATTTTTACGATACTGTTAGCATACGATAATTTAAAAATATATTACCAAAATGTTAGGGGAATCAGGAGTAAAACACAAGATGTAAAACTTAATATTTTATGTAATGATTATGATATCCTTATATTCACTGAGACATGGCTAAACGATGGGGTCTTAGATGGAGAGTTTATCGATGGCCGCTACAATGTGTATCGGAGAGATAGGGAACAAACAGATATTAATAGGTTAAAGAATGGAGGTGGCGTCATGATTGCAGTCAATAACAATCTTAAATCTAATCGGGTATCACATTGGGAGAGCAAATGCGAAGACCTGTGGGTGACAGTAGAAATACTCGTACAAAATAAGCCTAGCCACTTAGCCATTTGCTCTGTGTATCTGCCACCACCCGTTAAAAAAGATACACTCAATGATTTCCTTTCAAATACCTCCAAAATTATCAACACCAACAAACACGTGCTTATTATAGGAGATCTTAATATGAGTGGTCTATCATGGTCCAAATTGCCGGAATTAAACTACTTAAATCCATCGTGTAGTTGTTGTCTGGATTCCACCTTCGTGGACTTTATTGAAGAACACGATCTGAAACAATTTAACTCCATACCCAACACTAATAACAGAATACTTGATCTGGTCTTATCGAACAACGCCCAAATTACAGTCAACAATACTCCCAACCCCATCAGCACAGTCGATAATCACCATCCACCTTTACTTATAAGCCTAAAGCTGGGTATGATATCTAACATTAACGAAAAAGTTGTGGAAAAGTATAATTTCTATAAAGCCGATTATGATGCTATCTCAAAGGATTTGAACAGCACGCCATGGTTAGATCTATTTCAAAATTGCGACAGTGTTAATGGTATGCTTACAATATTTTATGATAAACTAAACTCAATTATTGCTAAACACGTACCTAAGACGAAAGCCAGAAACATCAGATTTCCCGTATGGTATAATAATAAACTTATTTCGTTGTTGAAACTCAAAAACAAATATAGATTAAAAGTCAAGATTTATAAAAATCCTCTAGACATATTGAAGTTTCAATCCTTAAGAACCGAATGTAATGATCTAATCAGGGAGTCCTACAATAGTTACATTGAATCAATCGAAAATAATCTGACAAAGAATCCAAAATATTTCTGGACTCATTTAAAAAATTTAAAACAATCAACTAACACGTATCCAGCCAGAATGGTTTATAATGATAAGGTCGCTACTGATGGCCCCAACCTGTGCAACATGTTCGCTGATTACTTCGCCTCAGTCTACGATACTAATGATCCTCCCTACGCCAATACGTATGTACCTTCCAATTCAGAAAACTCCCTCTGTCATGTTAATTTCACCGTGAAGGAAGTTATTATAAAATTAAAAAGACTTGACACGAGCAAGGGGGCTGGCCCAGACGAGCTCGCCCCATTACTTATTAACAAATGTGCTATCTCATTATCAAGGCCAGTCTGCATGATATTTAACAAATCATTGTGCACTGGGTCATTCCCGGATTTATGGAAACGAGCAAGGATAGTGCCAATCTACAAAAAGGGTGGTCGCGATAACATTACCAACTACAGGCCAATTTCAATATTGTCAGCTCTGTCGAAGGTTTTTGAGTCTCTCGTGCACCCAATACTCTCACGCCATGTACTGCATATGCTTTCTGAGGCTCAGCATGGTTTTATTAGTTCTAGATCAACTGTCACAAATTTATCAAATTTCATAAATTTCGTCACAGCCGCCGTGGATTCTAAACTAGAAGTAGATGCTATTTACACCGATCTCTCAAAGGCCTTCGACAGAGTTAATCATAAACTGTTAATAAAAAAACTATCGTCTTTTGGAATCGGTGGATCGCTCCTATCGTGGCTATCATCGTATCTCGTCGATAGAAAATCTTATGTAGCTATAAAAGGATATTCTTCCCAGTTATATAACGCATTGTCAGGTGTCCCCCAGGGTTCTATATTGGGGCCACTTCTATTCATTATTTTTATAAATGACGTCACGGATTGTATACTTAATTCTAAGTGTTTAATCTTTGCGGATGATCTAAAACTAGTAAAGCAGATTGTGAAAGATAACGACGCTCTTTCCCTTCAGGAAGACGTAGATAGAATTGCTAGTTGGTGCAAACTAAATGGCATGGATCTAAATCCCTCCAAGTGTTCATATATCAGTTTTAGTCGCAAACGCTCTGTAATAGAAAGAAAGTACACTATTAACAACTGCCCACTGCAGCGGGTTGAATCTGTCCGGGATCTGGGGATAACTATAGATGCAAAATTACGCTTTAATGTGCATATCGAAAACATCTGCAGATGGGCACGTAAAATGCTGGGGTTCGTGATCAGAAATGCTAAGCCTTTCAAAAAACTCAGCACCATTAAAACTCTGTTCGCAACTTTAGTAAGAAGCAAACTTGAGTATGGCACGGTGATATGGAAACCTAGCTATCAGGTACATAAAGATCGTATAGAAAGCATACAGAGGCGATTTACCCAATTCTATTCCACTGGAAAACATAAAAGATCACCTTATTGTACTCGTATCAAAACCTTCAAATTGCTCTCACTGTCAGATAGACGCAAAATTCACGACATGGTCTTTTTGCACAAGCTCGTAAACGGTACATCGAACAACTCAGAGTTGTTGGGCCAAATCTCTTTAAAGGTTCCCATCCGAACACCGCGCTACCCTATTCCACTCTTCACCCACCGATTCTGTAGAACCAATCTTGGTCGTCACTCTTTGATACCCAGATTAAGTAATTTATACAAACATTTTGTTGATAAGGATAACTCAATTGATATATTTAAAGACAAACTGCCAAATTTCAAGGATAAAATACTAAAAACTCTTGGCTAGCCAGATTCTAATTATAATTTACTGTACTGCTTTTTTCCATTATTCTTTTTTTTAATTAATATAAAGTTCTTTATTGTTACTTTTGTTTGATTAGTTTTTATTTGTTTTATTTACTATTAGTTACTTTAAGATGATGTAGTTTTTAATTTCACTCAGCGTCGACTTGAATAATTACTATGCATGCTGTAGCTACCTTTAAGTTGAATCATATGTTTATATAGCACCTAAGGCTACTATATATATTATGTTTGTATTATATATGATTCTGTTGGTGGCGCTTTAAATAAATAAATAAATAAATAAATTGTGCGGGAAAATATTAAAAATGAGAGAACGGTATCATCGTGCAAGCGGTTCACGAACGAGACCGTTCTCCCGCATTCAAAAGTATTATAACCGACTTTATATAGAAGAAATAAAATCTTAACACCACGATTCATTACCCGTAACAGGCTAATCAACGACTGAACATTTCTAGACATGTTGCAATTTGTTCATAGATGGCGGTCATGGTTCGATCAAAACTACGTCGATCAAACAAAGCGCATGTACGCTGTATGTTTCTACTTGGTAGCAGATGGCACTCATCGAGTTACGAATCGCGGTGGCAAGGTTTTTATTATTGTGTTTATAGTCGATTATGAGAATGTCTTGCTTTGCTAGCGTTGGCTGTAGTAGCTAGCGCTAATAGTTCCTAAGGATTCTCTCAGTTAATTTTTTCTAGTTCCGCCCCCTATCACCATGTAGGTGGAACGGAACCCCAATACATTAACTTATACTAAAGTGAGATTAATACATAAAAATTAAAATGAATCGCTTATCGTTACGACTCGCCTATACACATAAGTCACCGTATTTGCCGGTATATAAGAGTTCTAGGTTCAAAGGGATATAACTTTAGATACACCAGTATTCATGAAAATATACTGAAAAATAATTTTAAAATTAAATACGAGATCGCTTTTACGTCATAAAGCACGAAAAATGTTGTTGAATACTTGGAGTGATTGATTACTGAGAAAAGGATACAAATTGATAAATATCGATGTTTACGAATTTTCGACAGAGTTATATTATTTTGTATAAAAATTATTTCCGTAACTATAGCAGATAGAATAACGTAAGTAGACCAAACAACATACTTTTTTTGTAATAATCACAAAAAAAGTTTAATATAGTCTGTCAGTAGTTTTTTTTTTTTTTGCAAGTGATATACATCCACGGGCTTATGAACCCATGTCCTTTTTTAACCGACTTCCAAAAGAGGAGAACTTTTGACCGGGTAGACCGATTTCGACAAATTTTGTTTTAATCGAAAGGTGGTATGTGCCAATTGGTCCCATTTAAATTTATTTGAGATCTAACAACTACTTTTTGAGTTATATCCAATAATGCGTTTTTACTTGACGCTTTTTTCGTCGACCTACGCTCTATTATACCACATAACTTTCTACTGGATGTACCGATTTTGATCATTCTTTTTTGTTGGAAAGGGGATATCCCCAGTTTGGTACCGTCATAAGGAAACCAGGATCTGATGATGGGATCCCAGAGAAATCGAGGGAAACTCTCGAAAATTCACAATAACTTTTTACTGGGTGTACCGATTTTGATAATTTTTAATTTAATCGAAAGCTGATGTTTATTATGTGATCACATATAAATTTTATCGAGATCTGATAACTACTTTTTGAGTAATCTTTGATAAAGCGTAGTTGCTTGACTATTTTTTCGTCGATCTGCGTTGTATTACTTGTCGATGTAATTGAAGTCGGTTTTTTTTTCGTTTGCGCGCAAACACAATTATTATTCTAAAAACATGCAATTTTTATTTTTATATTTTTCTATTTCAAGGTAGGCGTTACTCAGCAACATCGCTGTTCAAGTTCCTTATCTATATCTATAATCTATAATATATATAAAAGCGAAAGGTCACTCACTCATCACGAAATCTCCGAAACTATAACACCTACAAACTTAAAATTTGGCAGGTAGGCTCCTTATAAGACGTAAGCATCCGCTAAGAACGGATTTTACAAAACTCGACCCCTAAGGGGGTAAAACGGGGGTTGGAAGTTTGTATGAAAGTCCTATGTTTTTGAAGTAAGAGACTTGAAATTTAAAATGTAAGCTCTATAGATGGTGAAAAGGCGTCCAAATACTGTATATTTAGAAATCAACTCCTTTTTGGGGTTAAAACGGGGGATCGTAGGTTGACTCACTGATCACGAAATCTCCGAAACTATAACACCTGCAAACTTGAAATTTAGCAGATAGACTCCTTATAGAGCGTAAACTACCGTTAAGAATGGATTTTGCGAAAATCGACCCCTAAGGGGGTAAAACGGGGGTTGGAAGTTTGTATGAAAGTCCTATGTTTTAGAAGTAAGAGACTTAAAATTTAAAATTTATGGTCTATAGATGGTGAGAAGGTGTCCAAGTAATGTATCTTTAGAAATCAACTCCCTTTTGGGGTTAAAACGGGGGATGGTAGGTTGACTCACTTATCACGAAATCTCCGAAACTATAATAGCTATTAACTTGAAATTTGGCAAATATGTTCCTTATAGGGCGTAAACATCTACTGAGAACGGATTTTACGAAAGTCGACCCCTAAGGGGGTAAAACAGGAGTTGGTAGTTTGTATAAAAGTCCTATGTTTTTGAAGTAAGAGACTTGAAATTTAAAATGTATGCTCTATAGATGGTGAAAAGGTATGTAAATAATGTATCTTTAGAAATCAACTCCGTTTTTGGGGCTAAAACGGGGGATAGTAGGTTGACTCACTCATCACGAAATCTCCGAAACTATAATAGCCACAAACTTGAAATTTGGCAGGTAGGCTCCTTATAAGAAGTAAACATCCATTAAGAACGAATTTTACGAAACTTGACCCCTAAAGGGGTAAAACGGGGGTTGGAAGTTTATATGAAAGTCCTACGTTTTTGAAGTAAGAGACTTGAAATTTAAAATGTGTGCTCTATAGATAGTGAGAAAGTGTCCAAATAACGTATCTTTAGAAATCAACTCCCTTTTAGGGTTAATACGGGGGATGGTAGGTTGACTCACTCATCACGAAATCTCCGAAACTATAATAGGCACAAACTTGAAGTTTGGCAGGTAGGTTCCTTATAGGGTGTAAACATCTTTTAAGACCGGCTTTTACGAAACTTGACCCTTAAGGGGATAAAACGGGGGTTGAAAGTTTATATGAAAGTCCTATGTTTTTGAGTAAGAGACTCGAAATTTAAAATGTATGCTCTAAAGATGCTGAGGAGGTGTCCAAATAATGCATCGCAATCTATATATATAAAAGAGAAAGGTCACTGACTCACTCATTACGAGAACTCAAAAACCGCTGGATGGTCCATCCATCCAGGATAGACAAAGATGAAATTTAGCAGGGAGGTAGATTATAGTTAGTAGATGTCCGCTAAGAACGGATTTTGCGATATTCCACCGCTAATGGGGTTTAATTGGGGTCGATAGTTTATATGAAACATATACAGCAGCTATAAAATTCCCTGATAGGCTATTTATACTGCAGCCTGAAAATAAAACTAAAATGTAAACTAAAAATAAGTATTAAATTATACTAAATTGTGCCTTTTAAAAATTACTCAGTGTGATAAGCATTTCAAGTGACTGAAATAAAAAAATAATTTGCGTTAAACATCTTAATAGTAATGCATATCTTTATAGCCAGGCAGCCATATAGGACGCCAGCATAAGATGTAGTCGCGGGCAACAGTTAGTGTATTATAAAAAACAAAGTCCACAAAAGTGTATGTAATCGATTTCCTCAAAATCTACTGAACGGATTTTCATGCGAATTCACCAATGGAGAGACGGCTTCAAAAGGAAGGTTTACGGAACGGCTAAGCCAATTTTGATGAGAGCTTCGCTGGAAGTTTGCCGGGAAAACTTTGTGACACACTGATGTCAACGCGGGCGAAGCCGCGGGCACAGCTAGTAATACTATAATTATATCTAGCTTAATCTTACGTAGTAATCTTACGTACAGTCAGTAGTTTAAAATAGTCAAGTTGACTTATATAATTTATCACATTGGACAAGAATAATATTCGTTGTGTTTTGACTCACTGATAGATAGGACTCATGATTAAATACAAAATTCTAAGTCGCGGTGGCAAGGTTTTAATTACAGGATACAAAGGTAATTACGAAGTCGGTGTTTTATCTTCTTGACACTAAGGAAGGCGTGGTTTGCACTTACCTAGCTGTCAAAGTAGATATATTTTAATAATATTCATTTAACAAAATAATATAACCAAGAAGACCATTGAACCATTGAACTGTTGAACCATTTCTCGTTCTAAATTAAACTTCTTAAAGATTAACACATTAATGACGTATGCACCTGGCGGTGCGTATGTTAGTGTGAATAATAGTAGATTAGTAGCCAAGGGATGTAAGGCATCAATTGCAGCCCGAGATATTTAGACGCACGAGAGCAGCGAGGGCGCCTATAGTTCGGGGGTGATGCTTACACCCGAGCTAACTATTCTGCTATACATCTCGATTGTGAGGTAAGTAGAAAAAAACCGGCATTACAAGAAACAATATTTAAAGTAAAAGTTTTCTACTCCCGCCTTTTTTATTAAAAAGAATCAAGTAAAGAACTTTTTAATTTTTTTTTCAAGATCGAAATTGAATTTCGCTGTTCGATATTTAAAATTGATGACTATTATACTCACACGTAGACAAGGCTGAATAGCAAACCGACCTCTTTAGTCTTTGGGCTGAATGCATGATGTCTATTGCCAGTATGATGGTTAGATGTACGCGAACTTTTTGAAAGAAAGAAGTGTTTTTTTTTTAAATTATTTACCGCCCTAGGGCTTTTCTAGCTACATTATTACTAGCGTTAATTAGTCTAAGCAAGACAAGCCCCATTTGGAGTTAATAAGAACCTACTCACGAAACATGAGAGATGTAAATAAGATTTATAATAACAATAAGTAAGGTACATTTACTTGAAGTTGTTTACGCATAGTTGGCGTAGTAATATTATATGGGGTAGTTGTGAATAATATGATTTGGTAGATAAGGACTCGAATTAAATAAGTACTCTAATATCCAGTTGCTATATATATAGCTTTGTTTAAAGGAGTAATGGGACATTCAGAGACTACATATACTTGAAAAAGCTATAACGATAAACACTGATCATTAATTTTGTAATGGCGTGTGATTCAATTATAAATCTTCTCACAGCGATCCAGTATTGGTAACCATCTGTAAGTGTCGTCTGTGACGACGTTGAGTATTTATTTTGAAATTTATAATTTAAATATTTGCGAAAATTTGGAAAGCCTAATAACGATGCGTTATGCGGCTCTCCAAGATTTTCAATTTTCGAAGTGATACTAATTAACTTTACATATAAAAATAAAAATCTCGTCACCGCGATTCACAATAAGCAACCAACGATGAGTGCCATCTAGTAACAAGTAGAAACATACCAGTACATCCAATATTGACTGTGCTTGATCTGCGTAACTTTATTTAAG
Organism: Melitaea cinxia; assembly: GCF_905220565.1. Lineage (NCBI taxonomy): Eukaryota > Metazoa > Arthropoda > Insecta > Lepidoptera > Nymphalidae > Melitaea > Melitaea cinxia. The sequence continues at coordinate 9,624,505 of NC_059418.1, read as the reverse complement.
ACAAAATTTTGTACTGCGAGTGTTAATTTTTGTAACAGAATCTAGTATTTTATTTTATATAACTAAATCGGTAAACCCCCATAACTAAGTCTTCGCATTCCTTTGTCAGAGACCTGGAAACACACTTACTGAATACAAAAAAACATTCAAACCACGATAATCACCTGTATGGCACATACAGACATTTGTCACAAGTGAAAGAAGGAGCGGGAAGACTGGCGACTACAAACTGCGCCCACGGGGTTGTCTATGAGATATAACCACAAATAAAAGCAAAACGAAGTCAATGTTAATAGTTTGTAACTTCAGGCCATTTTTTTAACCGACTTCAAAAAAGGCGAGGTTATCAATTCCACTGTATTTTATGTGTGTCACCCCAGTACTTTGTATTGGATTGACCGATTTCGATGATTCTTTTTTTAATTGAAAGGTGGTGCTTATCATGTGTTCCCGTTTAAATGAAATCTAACAAGAACTTTTTGAATTATCTCTAACAATGCGTATTTACTTGACTGCATCTTCTTGCGTTGTATTATTGGTCGATGTAATTGAAGTTGGTTTTTTATTTTGGGAGCAAACACAATTACACAAATTGCTTTCGCTGTTTAAATTTGTAAATAAATAATAAGCGTTAAAATGTTATTATAATCATAGAAGTCAATTCTATGAATTTCTACTTTGATTTACAATTTTAATTAATCAATTTAATATTGTAACGATTCTAATACGTGTACCGTCCCACCAATAGGAATGCAGTATGACAATGTCTTCATGTAATGTATATTGGTAGGAAATTAAGTTGATGTAAGCGTATTCCTGTCGGTAAAAAAAATTAGATTCCTTGTGGTACTGACTAGTGAATGATAGCCTTTGTCTCGTAGGGGAAATTCACTCAAAATTGCGGCGTACATTTTAAATTGGAATAATTTCTTAAGCTCTCAATAAAGCTCATTTTTATATTGTCTTATTTTGTCATTTTTATGTGACAGTAGTTTAATAGTAAATTACGAATCTACCGACATAATTTTTTTTTTATGTCACTAGGTCGGAAACAAGCGTACGGCTCACCTGATGGTAAGAGATTACCGTAGCTTATAGACGCCTGCAACACCAGAAGCATCGCAAGCGCGTTGCCGACCCAATCCCCAATCCCCCCAGGAGCTCTGGTCACCTTACTCACCAACAGGAACACAGTACTGCTTGAAAACAGTATTATTTTGCTGTGATCTTCTGTAAGGTCGAGGTACTACCCCAGTCGGGCTGCTCCAGATTTTGAGCACGAAATGCCTGCGGTGCCCTACCCCAGTTAGTTATTTTTTTGTAAACAGGTCTTTATTTCATTTCATTTCGCTTTTGTCTTTAATTTCTCATCATGGCTTATAATAGAAGAGCCGTAGACTTAAATAAGGTCAAAGTTTCTGTTGTTTTTAAAAATATGAACGAGACACCTTCTTTATGGTAAATGTTAAATTTTTAAGTAAAACTTTTAAGCGCCACTCGCAGGACCTTAAATCAATTTTTCGAAATTAATATACCTACTTAACTTTTTTTTTTATTTTTTTTTGTTTTTTTTTATTTTTATTTTTTTATTTAGAAAACCAACAGCTTTAAACAATGTATCTTACAGCTAGGTATATGCTATAGAATATAGCCAATAACAGGTTTCCCTTAGAATATTTAAATTATGGAATGTCCGCTTGCAACATCAAAACAACCGCCCCCAACTAAATGCGTAAAGATGCACATCACACATATACTAAAATACCATCCCCTACAACCAGATGCAAAGTTGATACAAGATTGTGGCTGATAAAAATTATACGTAACCGACTACAAAAAAAAAGAAAGGAGAAAAAGAAAGGAAAGGAGGAGGAGGCAACTCAACTCGACCGTAAATACATATATACATACACATACACATATACACATTAAAAACACATGTGCACACACTCACTCACACACACACACACACACACACACACTCACATTCATATACATACTAGCTTTTACCCGCGTCTTAGCTCGCACTGAATGATTATACCAAAAAGTATCCCATGTTACTTATATTACCTCCAAGAATATGTGTAAAAAGTTTCATGATAATCGGTTAAGTAGTCTTGCGTGAAGACATAACAAACAAACTTACATTAACATTTATAATATTAGTAGGAAATAAACACAAACACATGCACGTATATATACATACACACACACTCACATATACACATATATATACATATACACATACATATATATATATATATATATATATACACACATACACATGTACAGGCAAATCGCAGTGGCGACCATTGCGCTTGCCAAATCTGTTCGTAAAACTATGCTGCACTACCCGACGCTGCAACCAAAGCAGGCTCCGTTCTCGTCTGCTAGCAAACACTATTATTAATTATATCCATCACCCTTCTTTTAAAACACAACTTGCTTGAGCAAAATAAATCGACCTCGCTGAACTTTGCGTTATATGTTCGGGGCAACCTAGCCATAACTGTGTTAGATGCGTAGTTAGTGCGGCGAACTTTATATACAAGAACAAAAATCTTGCCAGCGCGATTCATTATTCGTAATTGAGAAAAACAAAAGCAATTTAAACAGTTACAGATGGTCCACTTTGAGAAACTTATATTTTAGACGATATTTCACTCATTACTCTAAACAGTGTCATTACACGTATATATTCAACCGTAGGGTTGCTGTAGAGCAAGTTTTAATCAAATATTAAAATTCATACTACAAGCCGCGATAAGAGCGCTCCCTCGCGAATGTAGCTCAGACCAATCGTCTTGATACTTTCAATTCTTACTAAAGTAGGCATAATAAAATTATACATGATGTTATTTTATGAGGTATACCTACAATTGTTGTTCTGTATTGTCGCACTGACCATTGAATGATATGTGATTGAAGATCATTCGTCACTGTGCTTAACAGATATACAAGTTGTTTTTTTTAATATAAGAACATTCATTTTTCTTTTGATTACTTAATTATTAGTTTCACAATAAATTTAATGATATATATAGTTATGAATACTCGTATATCTATATATATAACAATATAATGCATGTGTTACGTACATAATATTATTATCTAAATCTTCTTTATGAGATCAATGTTTTTATCTCTTTTATGCAAATGTCTAAATGTTGCAGTTAAAATTAAATATCAAGTGAAATATTTATACGCTCTATTTTGAAAGTATCAAAATCACTGAAGGCCGCCGGACAAAGTATCAATTTACACTTTGAACCGTCGTTCTACCAAAATCTGCGCAGATGACTGAAGACTTTAATTAAAATTATCCGTTTGCGAAGCGGGTTTATTGAAATTTAGTGCGTAAGTAATAAGAAAATTAATCCTAATTTCGCGCTTGCAAACTTTAATTGTTGTTTGCAAACAAGTCTATGGCTCACCGATTACAGCAGCTTACAAATGCCTACAATACCGGAAGCATCGAAAGCGCATTACCGACCACACCGCCAAAACCTCCCCCCCATGATCCCTGGTCACCTTACCACACTTAACGCAACACTGGTTGAAAGCAGTATTATTTAGCTGTGATCTTGATCGATATAGTCCGGCTGCTTCAAATTTTGGCCCAGATATTTACTGCTGTGTAACCACCGAAGTTAAAATATGTTTATTTCGTAATAACATCACATATCAACTTATTTTAAGTTATGCTTTCTTTAAAATCGTTGTGGTTTGAGTCTCGAAAAAACGAATGTGTCACGATTAAGGAACAAGCACATACATGTACAGTAAGATGACAACGTCTGATTAATCGATAAACGCCGAAATGCACGAAAAAGGATGACTCATTCTCCCGTTACACTCATTGTCCAGTTACACACACTGTACGCTTGCGCCGCATCTATCTCTCTTCCACTCGATTGGCCAATGCGTCCAAGGAGATGTTTTATTGTGACGTTACCACGTTAAACTATCGTCCATAAACCAACTTTACAGACAACCAATTTTTTAAATCAACAATCAGTGCCATCTAGTGACACGACCAGACATCCATCACATTTTTATTATATTATTATTGATATCTTTATTATATAAAAAGAAATTATCAACATCAACGATACCTACCACAATGTCGATAATTTTCGATCAAATTTTGTAGCAGAGTCCTTCGCAGTCACAGCGAAGTCACGTAGATCGAAGTATCATTCTATGTGTTGATAGATGGCGCTCATCGTCAACTGCGAATACTGAATCGCGGTGACGAGATCGTTATTATTGAGTTTAAGTAAATCTGTAAATACCGTTGGGATTACCATCTGGGGGCGCCCAAAAATGACTAGCATAATCCTAATGTAATTTTTCTAGTTCCTTACCACGTCACAGTGTGTAACGGAACCCCCATACCTGAAAACGGAGTCGATGTTAAAAGTTTGTAACCTCAGGACATTTAATTTTACTAACCAACACCAAATAAGTAGAGAGTATCCATTCCACTGTATTTTTTTATGTTATCCCAGAACTTTGTACTGGATTGGCCTCACACACCACTCACACACAGCATATACACCGCTCATACACCGCACACACACCGCACGCACACTGCTCATACACCGCTCACACACCGCTCACACATCGTACACATTCAATAATTTTATTTAGTAAATATTTTATTAAATAAAATAACAAAACGCGTTTTGTTATTTAATTTAATAAAATATTTACATAACTTAAGTTTACTTATTATTTTTAACTTTGTGTGGAAAAGGTACACGATGTGAAATGCAGTCAAAATGATTATCTAAATTATCATACATTAATCACTGGGTATCGTTAAAACTGTTATTGAGTCCGTTGTTGTTGAGTCCGGCTGTTGGTAAATAATTATAAATGGACGATTTTTTTTGTGTTACCTACAGATTAGAGATTCTAAACATTTTTGAATATCATATCAAAAATTGACCGCTCCAGCGGGGTTCGAACCCGCGTCTCCGACTGACCGTGTCGGCGCTCTAGTCAATTAAGCTATGGAACGATGTACCCGCTAGATCGAAATTTTTGATATGATGATTTTTATATTCAACGCTTTCCGCTGTCTTTATACTTAAATCTTTAAGACTACGTAACGCATTTTGATGTGATTTTCTTTTGTAAATAGAGCGATTCATGAGAAAGATTTATATGTATAATACATGCATAATATAGCAGAGGAACACTGATAGTAAAACTTGATTGCTTGAAGTACAAGTCTGACTCCTGCACGAAAGACAAATCGGCACAACCGTCAAGTATCGTAACTGACTATATAGAAGGAATAAAATCTTAACAACACGATTACTCGTAACAGACCAAGCAATTTTTCTAGTTCCGTCCCCTATCACCATGTATATCACCATTTACTTACATACCATATTTTTTTTCACTAGGTCGGCAAACAATCGTACCGCCCACCTTATGGAAAGAGATTACTGTAGTTTATAGACGCCTGCAACACCAGAAGCATCGCAAGCACGTTGCCGACCCAATCCCCAATCCCCCCAGGAGCTCTGGTCACCTTACTCACCAAGAGGAACACAATACTGCTTGAAAACAGTGTTATTTAGCTGTGATCTTCTGTAAGGTCGAGGTACTACCCCAGTCGGGCTGCTCCGTATCTTAAGCAAATTCCTGCTGTGCCCTACCTCAGTTAATACCTTACCATACCATATTGTACCATAATTAATACATAAATATTAACACGAGACGCTACTCGTTACGATTCACCTGTTCACATAATTACTTATAGACTTATATAGCTTATCGCAGGAAACGCAGATAATATTAGCTGTGTTTTGAATTTTTGGTTCGTTAATGGATAAATGTCATCATCAGTATCATCACACTGTCACTTCAGTCTATCGCAGACCACTGCTGGACATAGGCCTTCACAAATTTTATTAATTTTTTAATATAATAAATAAACTTAAATTTTTTAATATAGTTCGATTATTGAAATGTGACACTTCACTACGTTAAGCGTTTATGGAAACTACAGTGAAACTTCACGGTAGTTTCTATAAACGTCTCTTGTTGCACTAAAATAAGACAAACAGGAACAAAATCGGCTTAAACGAAATAATCTGCAGTGTAAATGTTCGCTGTGTTATCTCGTTGATAGATAACATGTACATTACTGTATACAAAGGTAATCGAATTCAGCGTTTTATCTTCTTGACATTAAGGAAGGCGTCGATCGCATCTTCAAGATACATTTAACGATATTCATTTTACAAAATAAATCAGCAAAGGAAAGTGCTGTTAAAGTGAGTTAATATTACGTTAAATTATTTCGCGAACAAAAAAACAAAAAAGATTAATATTTAAAAGACGTAAACATTGTACATGGCGGTACGTACGTCAGGATGTTTGAATCAGCTGTATAGATAAAATAACTTTAAGCAAAAGTAACTTAAAATTGGCTTCAAGTTATTTTCTCGTTTTATGTATTCAGAATAATTTATTATTTTGTTATATTAAGACACACTGATAGATATAATATAAATTACAATGATCAGTAAAATGCTACACAAACTCATGAATGAATTTACCAGTCATCAGTCATTAAATTAAAGTGGGTAGTTTCATACACACATATAAAACATTTATATGTGTCGATAGATGGCGCTCATCGTTGGCTATAAATACTGAATCGCGGTGGCGAGATCATTATTATTGTGTTTAAGTGAATCTGTAAATTCTGTTGGGATTACCGCGGGGTAAACAATTATTTACTAAAACACAATTTCAATTTTTTCTAGTTCCTTACCACGTCACAGTGTGTAACGGAACCCCTATAACTAGGACTTCGCTTTCCTATGTCAGAGATCTAGAAACACACCTGTATGGCCCATAAAGACATTTGTCACGAGTGATAGAAGGAATAGGAAGACTGGTGACTACAAACTGACTGGTCCTCACGGGGCTGTTTACCCCAGAACTTTATACTGGATTGACCAATTTCGATGATTCTGTTTCTAATCGAAAGGTGGTGCTTATCATTTGTTCTCGTTAAAATGAGATTTGACAAGAAAATTTTGAGTTATCTATTATAATGTGTATTTACTTGACTATGTTTAGTTACGTTGTATTACTGGTCGATGTAATAGAAGTCAGTTTTTTTCGTTTGTGAGCCAACAAATTGGTGAATAAATAATTAACGTTTAATTGTTATTGTGAATCATAGAAGCCAATTTTATGCATTTCTACTTTGATTTATTCTTTTAATAATTCGATTTAATTTAGTAACGATTCTAATACGTGTACCGTCCCTAGACCAATAGCAATGCAGTATGTGACAATATCTTAATGCAATGTATGTTGGGGGAAAATCATCGACGTAAGCGTGTTTGAATTCCGTTTGGTATCATCCAGCGAAAGATAGCCTTTGTCTCGTATGTGAAATCCTGTTTAAATTCTGCCGAAAATTATAAATTGAGAAATGATTTTTTAATTTTTAATAAACATTAAATTTAATCAGTTTGAGATTTCGTTTTCATACTATTTTAGAGTCATTTGTGTGACGGTAGTTTAAAAGTAAATTACAAATCTATCGACACAAGTTATAACTCTCTGTTGTGAATATCTCCTTAAGGGTTTATTTCATTTTGTTTATTGCTTTAATTTTGTATTGTGTCTAGTAACAGGAGAGCCGTAGACTTAGCTAAGGTCAAAGTTTCTGCTGTTTTTCAAAACATGAAAGTGACACATTAAAAAAAAAACGGTTAGATTAAAAGAACGAGTTAACCATGTTTGTCGTTGTTGATTGTTTGTTTTTTCTGATCTAACATCTGCGGGTAGATGTAAAAGATATTTATTGATATAAAGTTGGCCGACGACGTTTTAGTGGTGACGTTCTATTTAAGTTATGAGGGCACGGAAATCTTAAACTTATTGAAACGATTGTTGAAATTGATAAATACTATACGCAATGACTTCTACGATTGTATTGAAGTTAATAAACCACAACAGACCACTGAAGGTATAATTCAACACTTAACACCCGTAATGAGCGTTGTGCAATATCATAACTCACATTATGACAAAAATAAAGTCTCGCCACCGCGATTCAGAATTTGTAAACTATCAAAGAAATATAATGATCGGAGTACAAAGTTACAAACCGCGCTGATAAGGTTTTGATTGCTGTACCATCCATAATACATTAATCAAAGAATTTTTATTTTTCTCTATAAAGTTGATAACGGTCACTTCGAAAATAAAAAAAAATTGTTGTACATGTTTAACGCATTGGGCGTTATAACGCGCACAAAATGTTAATGTATATTTAAATTATAAATTTCAAAACAAATATTTAACATCGTAATAGACGGCACTTACAGACAGTTACCAATACTGAATCGCTGTGAGAAGATTAATAATTGAATTACACTAACAATTACACAGTGAAATTGTCTGCACTTATTTATCAATACGATAAGATATCATCTAAAACTACAAGATTTTGTTTTACAAAATCATTACCAACCAAATTAAAGATTTAAAAAGGCCTCACAACACAACACAAAGGCATCACTAACGAACACGAGACCTAGTCTACACATAAAACATTGACCTATCCCATGTCCCAAAGGGGCAATAGAACTATATTCTTGGCCTCAAATATTTCTAAAAATGCAATTCCTTTGCTCCAAACCACATTAAAACTACAACAATTTTCATTATATTATATATCATATAAGGACGGCACAGCTAAACAATTTCATCGATTTTCCTCAAGTGTGACGCTTGATGATAAATTAAATAAATAAACGTATGTTTTGTAAGAGGAACCGCTTTTTATCTTCAGTCGTGTCAATCTAGACACACACAATGTTTCTTGCTTATGTTCCCGTTGAAGCTCTGAACGGATAGAATTCTAAAATTTGTTGGAAATTTTTCGATATTATTAGAAAAGGAGGGCAAGATGAAGAGTAAGCGTGTAAAGTTTACTCTTCATCTCCTACCTCCAGTTTTCAAAATGATCATAATTGATTTTGTACACAAAAATAAAAATCTTACCACCGCGATTCATTATTTGTACCTGTCGATCAGCGCCATCTATCAACAAGACGAAACATACTCGAACATTTGTAACAACTGTGGGTAGCTCTAGTAGGTAGACAGAGGAGACACGGATGGACAGTCTGTGGAGTTCACGGTATAGGACTCCGTTGACATATGAGGTTAAATAAAGTGAAAAACAATAAAGTTTGGTTTATTTGGCATATTAAAGTAAACAATGTCCGTAATAATCTCAGTTGACTGTAGACGAGTAACTTAATTAATGTCTTACCTCCACAAGCTTCATATAGCACAAGTCGTCACAAATATACATCGAATATTTACCGTGTACTTAATTTCATTATAGCTCAGTATTGTAAATTGTTAAAAAGTCATTTCAAGAAAGTAACAGTATTTCTCAATATTACTCAATGTGATTTTCAGAAAACGTCAATTTTACAATTCAAGATTCTGTCTAATTATTCAACTAGATCTCTTGATGTCAGTTTATTATTAACGAAAATATCAAATTATTGCGCTGATGACAGACGATTTAAAATACGACACCGCTACTTTCTACATCTATAAAAAATCTTGCGCTAGCATCTTCAGGAAAACAACATAAATAATTATCTAATAACAAATATATTTTTAACTGACGTCCAAAAATGAAGGAGGTTCTCAATTCGCCTGTTTTTATGTAAATTAACCACGGAACTTTTTACTGGTTGGACTGATTTTGATGGTTCTTATTCACGTCGAAAGCTGTTGCTTGACGTATTGAATATTCGATGTAAGTTTCTACTTGTTGATAGATGGCGCTCATTGTCAGTTGATGTAAATACTGACTCACGATGGCAAGATCATTATTACAGTGTATATAGTTACATGAGATGATTTCGGACATCACAAATTTATAACGCAACTACAGTCTGTATTCTATTTTGGAGTTCCATAAACCATAATAGGACTTAAGACCTTGTTACTACATATTACAAAACTAAGTCGCTTCCCGCTGTCTGTCTGTCCTGTATGCTTAGATCTTAAAACTATGCAACGGATTTTGATGCGGTTTTTTAATAGATATAGTAATTCAAGAGGTAGGTTTATATGTTTAATACATGTGTAATAATTTTTATTAATTGAATAGTAATTTACGATAAATTGTATTATTTCATTAAAACTCATCATTATTATTAATTTAGTATTAAATATTCTAAGAATCTGGCGACTAAATTAATTTTCATTTAATTAAAGAAGTTATCAACATCAGCGACACCTACCATCGATCGATCGATCGATCGAAATTAAAGCAATGCGTTATTCCGTCACAATCAGAGCGAAGTCACGCCGACCGAAGTATCATTCTACGTATTGATAGATGGCGCTCATCGTTGGTCTACGAATACTGAGTCGCGGTGGCGAGATCGTTTAAGTGAATCTGTAAATTCCGTTGCGATTACAGCTGGGGGCGTCAAAAATAATATAACATGGAACAAAAATAATTTTTTCTAGTTCCTTACCACGTCACAGTGTGTAACGGAACCTTCATAACGAAGTCTTCGCTTTCCTACGTCAGAGATCTGGGAACACACCTGTATGGCCTATACATACATTTGTCACGAGTGATAGAAGGAACAGGAAGACTGGCGACTACAAACTGTGCCCACAGAGCTGTCTATGAGATATACCACAAATAATAGCAATTAATCAAAACGGAGTCAATGTTAATAGTTTTTAAACTTAGGACATTTAATTTTTTTAACCAACTCCAAAAAGTAGAGGGTATTCATTGCACTGTATTTTTTTTATGTTATCCTAGAACCTTGTACTGGTTGACCGATTTTGATGATTTTTTTTTAATCGAAGGGTGGTGTGTGTCATTTGGTCCCATTTAAATTTATTTGAGATCTAACAACTAATTTTCGAGTTATATATAATAATGCGTTTTTACTTGGCTATTTTATCCTCGACCTACGTTGTATTATACAGCATAACTTTTTACTGGGTGTACCGATTTTGGTTATTTTTAATTTAATCGAAAGCTGATGTTTATCATATGGTCACATTTACATATAATCGAGATCTGATAACAACTTTTTAAGTAATCTTTGATGGGTGTATTTACTTGACTATTTTTTCGTCTACCTACGTTGGATTACTTGTCAATGTAATTGAAGTCGGTTTTTTTCGTTTGCGTGTTTTTTTCGTTTTCGTTTTAATTCAAAATTCAAATATAAATGAGTCACTATAAACTAACAAGAAAGATTACAAATTACACATAAAAAATACCTAGGGATAGTAATTTTTATGGAAAACGTACGCTTGAATATATTATTCCTTTTCTAATAAATAATCTGCCATCGAATTTAAAAAAAAATAAAAAAAAAACAACTATAAAAACATATTTAAAAAATTCTTTTTCGACCAACATATAGAGAGAGATTGACATGACCGCATTTATTATTTTTATTAAATTGATATAGTAATTTCATTATTATTATTTTACCGTAAGCTGCAGGTGAAACCGCGGGTCACAGTATCAGTTTATTTTCCTCATAACCACTCTGTACATATAAAATTTTCTATCGTATAGTATTATATCATCTCTTCGATAAAATTTCGCCCTAAGGGTAATAAAAAATGCTTTTTTAATTCCATCTGGAATCTAACGAGCGAATAATGACGGGGGGTCTGCGAACAGTCAATTAGCGACGTCTGTGCCGTGTCAGCTCGCGGACGACGTGTTCTGTTGTGAGTGCGCGACGAGTTACAGGGAGTAGTGGAGAGGTCGCTTCTGATCGACATCGAGTGAATACACGTGTACATATATAGGTATATGTTAAACGTAAACCACAAGCTACCAAACAAGCCATTGAGTCTATCTAGACGCCGTTCTGTTCGAGACCAAATATTTTTTATTTAAAGTTGCTAATAATTACATAGACTCTTCATTTTTGACTATTAAAGTTCGATATTTTTATTAAAGAACAAAAATCTTGCCAGCGCGATTCTTTATTCGTAATCGAGAAAAACAAAAAGCAATTTGAACAGTTACAGATGGTCCACTTTGAGAAACTTATATTTTAGACGATATTTCTCTCATTACTCTAAACAGTGTTATTACACGTTTATATTCAACCCTACAGCAAGTTTTAATTAAATATCAAAATTCATACTACAAGTCGCGATAAGAGCGCTCCCTCGCGGATGTAGCTCGGACCAATCGTCTTGATACTTTCAATTCTTACTAAAGTAGGTATAATAAAATTATACGCAATGTTACTATATGAGGTATACCTACAATTGTTGTGCTGTAAATATCGCACTGACCAGTAAAAGCGATCAGTTATTCTTTTGATTAATTAAGTATTAGTTTCACAACCAATTTAATGATATATGTATGAATATATTCGTATATATTTAACAATTGTGTGCGTGTGTTACGTTTATAATATTATTATCTAAATATTCTCTATGAGATCAATGTCTTTACCTCTCTTATGCAAATGTCTAAAAGTTGCTTTTTTCGGCGGGTAGACACGAAAGTGTACAGACGTATTTTTATGTGCTCTTAATTATTATTGTTTTAAAACTGTTTTACATATATATGTGCAACATTTAAGTTAGTATAGTGTAAGTTGACTCTCTCCACACACTTTCACACAAAATTTACAACTCAAACCTTCAAGATGAACACTACAGTTGAGCATCTACAGAAAACTATGGAAGAACTCTCTTCAAGTATTAATAACAGGATGGATGAATTTGAGAAGAACCTTAATTTACCTAGTACTGCAACTTGCACTGTTAAATCCCTGGCAGCTGACTTCTCAACCTTCAAGTCCTTAGTGTGGAAAACTCTTAGCTTGCTTAAGTCCCAAATTGAACTGGTGGTTCTGGGCATGGATCAACTGGAGACTCAGTCCCGCAAAAAGCTTCTTCTTTTCCATGGGGTCAGGGAGGATAAGGATGAGGAAGTGCGGAAGAGTGTCATTGCATTGTTGTCTGACCAGATGAAGATACCTGATATAAGATCTGAACATCTCAGTTCTTGCCACAGATTGGGTACAAAAAGAGAATCTGCTCGCCCTATACTTGTCCGCTTTTCCGATTTGCACCTTCGCTCTAAAGTATGGAAAGCCAAAACTAGCTTGAGAGGTACTAAAATTACAATAACAGAATTTTTAACAAAACCTCGACAAGAAATCTTTGTGGCGGCTCGCAATCATTTCGGTATGAAGAAGTGCTGGACAGCTGATGGTGTAATTGTGATTTTGCTACCAGATAAGTCCCGGAAGAAAGTTACCACTCTTGCAGAGTTGAAACAAATCATTTCGCAGCATCCACACAGTGAGCAGTCTTACAATAATAAAAAATGATTACCTTGTATATGCATTGTTCATACAGACGTTTAATATCAATATCATTTTTGTAAATTTAGGTGCTGGGTAATCGTAAAATTTATCTGTCTTTTTTTTCTTTGTTACTTTGCTATTTCTCATTTTAATTTATATTCACCGTACGAAATTATAAATAACAACAAACATAAAATTGTAAACTGTCAGCTGTCATTTGCCAAAGTAGTTTAAAGGTTAACGTCATTCAAGTTGCGTTTCGTTTCACTGCAAAACTTATGGTGCTTCTGTAAATTATCTTTTTTTTTGTATAACTTTTTCAAATAAGTGTGTATATTAATCTTACATTTAATATTTATGTGTCAAGTCAACTTATGCGTGAGGTATAGTGCTATTTGTAGTTTTTTTTTTTTAATTTGCCGCGCTTTCTAGGTTGGGGGGTTGTAGAAGTAGAATAATAAACTATTTTTTTAAGTTATAAATTTTAATAGCACGCGGTCAGAAAACAGGGGGTAGGTTCGGAATCAGGCGCGTTAGGCACCTGATTTTCAGCCTTTATTTCCTTAGCTGGCCCACGCCGCGACAACGTACCTTAGAAAGTAATATGGAAGGACACTGGCCTGACTAATTCCCGGTGATGATGGTCTTCAGTTCCGTCTTCGTCCGATGACCGGCGGAGATCTCCACCGGTGTAAATGCCGGTAATCAGTCAGCCCGTTATTAATCGAGGGCAGTGACTCGATTTGTAGCAAAGTATAATTAAAGATATAAATCTTAAAGTAAAAATAAATCCTGGAACGAAGAAGTTCCGAGTCAGGAAAAGAATAATTCAGAAACCAGTGTCACAATTAGCAAAATAATAAATAATTACAATTTTCTCGTTAAGTTAAGAACACCAGCAATATGTAATTATAATAGATATCATGAGAACTCACCCCAGCGGGATTTAAGCCGAGTTAGGGTCGAGGTTAGGTCTCGAGGTTCGGCGGCAACGAAGTGCAAAGAAAAAGAGAAGCAAAGACACGCGAGCAAGGGAATATTGACAAGCAAAAGTCTATGCGTTAAGCATAGTCTGTATTTTTATAAATTATTAAGTTTAAATTTAGATATTAAATTATTTTATAATTTAAGGAGTAGACAGGAATATTAAATTTAGAATTTCTAATTACAATTAAATTGATTTTATTAAAGAAAGATCAATAATTACCAAAAAACATCAGCGGCATCTATCAAGTCCGTTAGAGAAAAACGCCGATATGAAACACCAATAGTCACGAAGTGTTGAAACATGCCGATAGATGGCGCCACAAGTAGAAGCATGATAAAAATAAAGTGAAAAAACTTAACTTTTACTACAAGATCTTATTTATTAGAGTAACGTTCCAGCACAACGTTACAGTACCCCGCCAAAAAGCGTAGGATTTTGCCTACTAGAGCAAAATCCGACTGAACTAACTACTAAACTCACTGCAAAATAAAAATACTTAATTGCAGTCCTACACACCAACTATGCATAACAACTAAACTTACTACACTTCCATTCTATATATACATCACATCACATACACTCTTTCACCACTCATAATAATCTTTTAGTCAGTAGTAGGTAGCGACACAAAGATCCTTACACACAGAGTAAACAACTGCAGCACTATGTTGTCACTCAATAAGCTAGTTTAAGAGTATTAAATAGTATTATTTAGTTTATTTAATACAGCATAATTTAGGTAGTAGATGTTAAAAATATTAAAGTTGACAGCAGTATTTAGTCTTAGTATAAATGGGGGTCCATTGTAGTCTATATGGGTACCCTAGCCCTACGATTTACATCTTGGGATCAGTATTACTACCACTAGGATACCCGCGCTGAGTCTATATGCTAGGTTTAAATTCCTTAAGCAAACCCATTTACATTTATATTGTTAATTGTTAATGCAATAAATCAATGTTAAAAAATATTTAAATTTTTAAGTTAATTTTAAGTTAGGTTATTGAAGTTGATTAGTTTGGGCAAAATTTATAGTTTATAGTTTACTAATTTAATATCTTTAATATGCCAGTCACCTAGAGGTTTACCTGACATATCAGCAAGTGTGTAGACAAGTGGAGATTTTTTATCGATAACCTTACACTTAATGAATTTTTCAGCAAGTTTTTTATTGAAATATTTATCTTTATCACTCAAATAAAATGTTTTCCTCCAAACAGTATCTCCAATATTGAATTCAACAGACTTTTTACGCAAATTATATCTATTTGAATTTCGACTATGAGCTTCTAATAATGCACGCTGTACCTTATCAAATATACTAGATAGAATACCTAAGTTCTCAGCATAAGAGTCTCTAGGTTGAAAAATAAGATCCTCATCATCATCTGTGTCAATATAGTGTGAACCACAAGCGACTAGTTCACGCCCGTACACCAGAAATGATGGAGTATAGCCAGTTGCCTCATTTACAGAGCTATTGACAGCGAATTGTATCTTTGGAACCAGCCGGTCCCAGACTCTTTGATCTGAAGAAATAAATGTAGAGATAGCAGTAATAATAGTCTTGTTATAACGTTCAACTGTGTTAACATGAGGGGAATATTTAGGAGTAAAATGTAATTTAGGTACTTTATACTTGTTCAACATTTGCTTCAACGTAGCACTCACAAATTGTTTACCATTATCAAGTATAACTGTAGAAGGTATACCATGTATTAAGAATACTTTTTCCTCTAGAATTTTAGTAACTATTTCAGCAGTTGCTCGCCTAATAGGAAATAGTAAGCAGTATTTACTAAAGCAACAGGTCACAACTAGAATAAAAGAATTTTGATTCCTAGTAGGGGGTAGAGGTCCTACTAAATCTATACTTATAACCTGGAAAGGTCTAGAGCATTGCTTAGGCCTTCCCATCTCGCCTAGAGTAGCATGATTTTGATGTTTATGGGCAATACAAGTTTCACAGGAAGTAACTAGCTTAACTACATCAGCATGCATACGAGGCCAGTAGTACCTCAGGCTAACACGTTTGTAGGTTTTAAAAATGCCAGCATGACCAGCGGTAGGGTCTGAATGATTTTTTAGAATAATATCAGTTCGAGCTTCAGAGGGAACCACTTCTTTCCACTCGAACTCCCTATTAAGAGGATTTTTAGTTTGCATGAAGCGAAATAAGCGATTATTTTTCACTAAATAATTTGGAAAAGATGTAGGAGAATTTTGACAACCATTAAATATATTTAAGTACCAAGAATCTGTAGTAGATATTATATTAGACTTATTATCAATTGTAGAGATCTGACATGCACGAGACAAAGCATCAGGTATGATATTATCAACTCCTCTGCGATGTTTAATTTCAAAGTTAAATGCTGATAATCTTACACCCCATCTAGCTAAACGACCGGTAGGGTTGTTTAAGTTAAGGAACCATTTTAGAGCTGAATGGTCAGTATATACTGTAAACTTTTTGCCGTTGTCTAAGTAGCATCTCCAATGTTCTAGAGCCACTAAGACAGCGAGAGCTTCTCTTTCTGTAATACTATAATTTCGCTCTGGCCCAGATAAAGTTCTACTCATATAGGCTATAGGGTGTTCAACACCATCAACGGTTTGTGTTAGGAGTCCACCCACTCCACAATCACTAGCATCTGTATGTACTTCGAAAGGTAGGTCAAAATTAGGACATGATAGAATTGGAGCAGAAACTAATAATTCTTTTAATTTAATGAAAGACTCTTCAGCTTTATTACACCAAACAAAGGGATTAGATTTTTTATTAGTTGAAGTTAATTTATTTAAAGGACCAGCAATAGTACTAAAATTAGGCACAAATTTACGATACCAAGAAGCAATACCAAGAAATCTTTTAACATCTTTTTTATTTTTAGGTGTAGGATAATTTAAAATACAATCAATTTTAGTTGGATCAACATGAAGACCATTAGAGTCGATGACATAACCTAAGTATTTTAATTGATTTCTAAAAAACACAGATTTTTCAAAGTTAATTGTTAGATTGGCCATAACTAATTTTTTATGAACTTTTAGAAGAAGTGAAATATGCTTTTCAAAACTAGAGCTTATGACTATGATGTCATCGATGAAGATGAAGACTGAGTTTTCAAATTCAGGACCATAAAACAAGGTATCGACTAGTCTCTGTTGAGTAGCAGGTGAATTAGTTAAACCAAAAGGCATAGTAACAAATCTAAACGTTCCACGGTGAGGAATATAGAAAGCAGTTTTATTACGGTCATCTTCAGCAATGGGTATCTGCCAAAAGGCCTTAGATAGATCAATACTACTCAGATATTTAGCATTTTTGAGGTTATCTAAAATTTCAGAAATGTAGGGTAATTTGTATGCATCTTTTTTAGTAACAGAATTAAGTTTGCGGCTATCTAAACAGAATCTAAGTGTACCATCCTTTTTTGGAGTCAATAGGACAGGAGAAGACCATGGACTCTCACACTCTTCAACGACACCAAGAGATAACATCTCATCCAGCTGTTCGGAAAGGATGCGTTGTCTTTCAGGAGAAAGTCTGTAGTATCTCTGTCTTATAGGTAAAGAATCACCGGTATCAATGTGATGAGTTATTAAGTGAGTCCTACCTAACCCACGCTTTTCAGTAGAAATATTACTAAACTGTTCTATAATATTATCAGCAGTTACACGCTGGTCATGAGACAAGTCACTATAAGAGTGCAATAGAATATTAGTTTTAGATACTGAAGTAATTTCACTAGTGATATATTCATTACTATGAAAGGAAATAGATTTCGAAAATTTAGGAAATAGTTTAAATTTTGTCCAGAAATCAATGCCTAAAATTAAATTTGATGTTACAGATGGTATGACATAAGCCCTAAGTATATGAAATTGTTTTTCAAAAGTTACTGGCAAATTAATATATCCAATAGCTACTAAACATTGGCCACCAGCCGTAGTAAAATGCTTTGTGACGTCAGTATGAAGTGTCAAACCAAAAGAAAGTAAGTGAGAATGAGAATTATTACCAACAATAGTGACTGAAGAACCAGAATCCAGTAAACCACACAGATTATGGTCACAGACCTGAACAGCAGCATAAGGCCTAGTATCATCATTAGGAGGTTTGTCGAAGATTGATGCAATGAAATAGCTAGAGAAGTAAGTCTTGACTGTACTAAGCCAATTTTTCCAGTCAGCCTCATCAAAGTTGTTAGATATTTTATTATTAGTTACAGCAGTTTCATCGCAGCAATCCCCAGCAATTAGTTTTTTTGGTTCTGCTTAGAATGACATTTAGTGCAGCTAGGGTATGTAACATTCAACGTACCGCATTTAAAACAAATGGGAAATCTATCAGCTTTACACTGAGACAAGGAATGTTCAGCAGTACGACAACGAGGACAATAAGTTTGTTTTCCCCTAGGGGCAGAAGTGGAAATGACAGATACCGTAGGTCTCTCCTTATGTTTAATATTGAAACCGGAATTATTATTATGATTTTTATAATTAAATTTGTTGAAGTTATAATTTTTAGAATAGTTATTATATTTTTGAGGATAATAATTAGTTTTATTAGAATTATAGTCACTAGATTTCGAATATGCTAGGTCAGGAGCTAATGTATCAGATGAGACTCGAGGAGGTTCTTTAAATTGTGAAGTTAAACATTTAATTTTCTCAAAGTTTCTACATAGTGTTCTTAGATTATCAATAGAAGTAATGGATGAAGAATTAGAAGCCAATACACCAGAGTAGCAAGGTCTAATATTATGTAATAAGATATCCAATTTTTCCTGTTCGGAGATAGTCCTAGTTAGTCTAGAGAATAACTCTGACATCTTTGCCAAATAAATAGTAATATTTTCAGAATAACCCTGTGTCCTATTCCGGATTTCAGACATTAATCTGTAGTCATGATCAAAGTGACTGAAATCCTCCTTAAGCAAGGTGACCAGCTCGTCCCAAGAATTTACAGAAGAACTAATACTGTGATACCAATGCAAAGCATCACCCGTAAAGAATTCAGTAGCAAAGGTTAATAATTTAGTAGAGGGTATGTTTCTTACAGAGCTATAATCACTCACTCTCTGCACAAACTCATGCACACATGACTTGCCATTGAATTTAATTTTTTGTAGTCCGCTTAGTTGCGTGTGGTCACAATATACTGACACGTTTGTAGGCTCTGTAGTAGATTGTAAGCTAGCTGAAGGCTCTGAGCTTGTAGTAGGGTTACTAGATTTACCTAACTTATTAACTTTATTAAGCAGAGTTGAAAAATCTTTTGTTAAAGACTTAATTTTGTCAGAATATTTAGGATCCGAACAATCCATGCGCTTAATACGATGAAACAAATGGTGACACAAGGCCCTAGTTCGTTCAAAAAGATTTGAATCAAACCTTTCCTCTAAATTTTTAACACGAGATGACAATTCCGACAAGGATGAAAGTGCACCTGTGATATCGACCTCGGGGTCAATACCAGACTCACAAATGTCAGTAGTGGGAATAATAGGAGTCAATTTATTTATCTGTCTACGCAACCCTAGTACGGTTGAAGCAGGTTCCTCGCCTCTGATTAATACTTCATAGTTTAATTCATTTTTGTTTAGCAAAAAGAATTTAATGGGGTATGTTTCCATGATATCTAGCGATCAAAACGATTACTATTAAGTTATACAAAACAATAAGATAACGTAGGTTACAGAAATCTTAAATAGTTAAAATTTTAAAAGTTATAGAAGTTATACAAATTGCAAATAGTTAAGATTGTCGAATAATAGATCAGCTGTTTACATGTAAGTATAGTTAAATGGTGTTCTTTACAAAGTATGCTACCTATTACCTACACAGAATTACGCTTAGTGACAAATAAAATGTAAAAACAACGATAGAAAATTAATGAATTCGGAAATGAAACTAATTGTAGGTAGTTGAAAAAAAATTTTGTAAAAATAAATTGAATTTAATAGTTATTACTATAGCTCCGCGAACCAACACGTATTACAACAATTATTAGAGTTTTGTAGTAATTTTATAGTTTTAAAGCGATATGTTAAATAACTACTTAAAAATTTTGACATATAGCACGGCCGATTCGAAATAACAAAATATTGTAGCAAATTATAACATATGAAACAAATATACAATTATAGGAAATATAGTGACAATTAAACAATAATTAAGCAAATAAATAAGTACGTACCAGTTCGCTCGGCGATAGGTCACCTCACGTACACAATGCAGCAAGTGTAGGTAGATTAGATTTACACAAAATACGAAAAAACACGCTATCACAACGTGAGCAGGCCTTAGAAATTACACGTTAAGGGCGCCACTGCCGCGCTTTCTAGGTTGGGGGGTTGTAGAAGTAGAATAATAAACTATTTTTTTAAGTTATAAATTTTAATAGCACGCGGTCAGAAAACAGGGGGTAGGTTCGGAATCAGGCGCGTTAGGCACCTGATTTTCAGCCTTTATTTCCTTAGCTGGCCCACGCCGCGACAACGTACCTTAGAAAGTAATATGGAAGGACACTGGCCTGACTAATTCCCGGTGATGATGGTCTTCAGTTCCGTCTTCGTCCGATGACCGGCGGAGATCTCCACCGGTGTAAATGCCGGTAATCAGTCAGCCCGTTATTAATCGAGGGCAGTGACTCGATTTGTAGCAAAGTATAATTAAAGATATAAATCTTAAAGTAAAAATAAATCCTGGAACGAAGAAGTTCCGAGTCAGGAAAAGAATAATTCAGAAACCAGTGTCACAATTAGCAAAATAATAAATAATTACAATTTTCTCGTTAAGTTAAGAACACCAGCAATATGTAATTATAATAGATATCATGAGAACTCACCCCAGCGGGATTTAAGCCGAGTTAGGGTCGAGGTTAGGTCTCGAGGTTCGGCGGCAACGAAGTGCAAAGAAAAAGAGAAGCAAAGACACGCGAGCAAGGGAATATTGACAAGCAAAAGTCTATGCGTTAAGCATAGTCTGTATTTTTATAAATTATTAAGTTTAAATTTAGATATTAAATTATTTTATAATTTAAGGAGTAGACAGGAATATTAAATTTAGAATTTCTAATTACAATTAAATTGATTTTATTAAAGAAAGATCAATAATTACCAAAAAACATCAGCGGCATCTATCAAGTCCGTTAGAGAAAAACGCCGATATGAAACACCAATAGTCACGAAGTGTTGAAACATGCCGATAGATGGCGCCACAAGTAGAAGCATGATAAAAATAAAGTGAAAAAACTTAACTTTTACTACAAGATCTTATTTATTAGAGTAACGTTCCAGCACAACGTTACAGTTTCTATTTTTTTTTAATTTTTTTTTTCATCTTTTTTATTATTAATTTTTATTTCTTTTATATATAATATATATATATATTGTTACGTGTTAGGGTTCGAAGGATTTGGAGAGAAAGACCTGCTGACTCTTTTCAAGACTTTATTCACAAGCACTAGGTCCAACACAAAGCACTAGGTTTAAACACTAAGCACTAACAATGTCCTATGTCGTAGCCACTGTCGTAGGTTTCGCTGGTACCACTCTTGATCACTAGTTTTCACTCTTGAAGTCGCCTCGAAGATCGCTCAAATTGAACTATCTCGCTCGCCTCCCTGCGGCTATTTATATCGGCCGACACGAGGCCCAGACCATTCTGGAAAGTTCGCGCATGTGCCCGGTTTTCGAGACTATACTTCTACAAAGTTCCACAGTAGTTCCTCTAACGCCATCTAGTATTGAGTAGAAAGTTTCATGCGGTCTCTGTCTTTGTGTGGTTTCAATGGTTGCCGCTAGATGGCGCTAGTTTCTTCGAGTGTTCGTAACAATATTATTTAATATTTTTATTATTATTAGTATAACTTTTTTAAGCTATTTATTTTTATATCTATACATACATTTTATTACTTTATATTTAATATTTTTATATCATGTTTGACGATGATTATATAACTTGTTCCTCGGATGAATACGCAAGCGCTGAAAATAGTTTTAGCTCTATGCTATCTGATTCTGATTTACTAGAAGAGAAACTATCAAAGGTTTTTTTTAAAGACCTTAACTCTCTCTCCTTTGTGCATATCAATGCGCAGAGCATAATGGCTCATTACTCGGATCTTCTCACATCCTTTAGCACCGGCATAGTCGACGGTGTCCTCGTTCTGAAACTTGGCTCAATCCCTCAATCCCATCCACATACTGTTCTATTCCGGGCTACCAACTATACCGAAATGACCGTGCTGATCGAGGTGGTGGTGGTGTGGGCATTTACCTGCGCAGCCACATTCACGCCAGTGTTGTTTGCGCATCTAGTTCTCAGGCGACTGGCTCTCTGGAATATCTGTTCTTAGAGTTAAAAGCTCGTCACAAAAAAATACTGCTCGGCGTTTTGTACTGTCCTAGTGACAAAATTAATTACTTTGACACACTCGAAGATATTCTAGAGAGATTGGTTCCCATATACGATCATGTGATTTGCATGGGTGATCTCAATACATGCTTACTCAAAAATGATATGAGAACTAACACCTTAAATTCCATCTTGTCATCTTTTAACCTCCAGACTCTTAATTTTACCGCACCTACACATTACTTTCCCAACTGCAGACCTTCACTCATTGACCTCATCTTTATCTCTAACCCTAACCTTGCTATCTCTCATGGGCAGATGACAGCCCCTTTTTCACACCATGACCTTATTTTTCTTGCTTATAAAGTTCGCCCACCCAAGGTTAGAGGTAAAGTTCTTTTTCAGCGAAATTTTAAGCATATGGATTTAGAACGCTTGAGAGAGGATATTAAAAACACTGATTGGTCCACTATACTTGCGGCAAACAATATCAACGAAATGGTCACCTCATTTACTGCTGAACTAATTAGAATTTACGATACACACGCACCAGTAAAACCTGTGCGTATTAAACATGTTCCTGCTCCCTGGTTAACACCTGTTATCAAAAGGTCAATGGCTAAACGCGATAGAGCAAAAACAAAAAATAAGAAAAATCCAACCGAAGAAAACTGGAATGTATACAAAAAACTTCGTAACATCTGCAACAGATTGTGCAGGGATGCTAAACGCCGTTACATCCACTCTTCAATGCAGGGTCTCTGCCAAGCGCAAGCTTGGAGATTCCTGAGGTCACTAGGTGTGGGCAAATCCACGGTAACTTGTAAAAGTTCCCTGGATCTCAACTCTTTAAATACTTACTTCATTACTCCTCCTATAATTGTGGACTCCAACACAAAAACATCTACTCTTTCATTTTTATCTACTCTTGTTTCACCTGACCTACCTCTCTTTTCTTTTGAAACAGTCTCGCAAGAAACTATCAAGAAGCATGTCCGCTCCATTTCAACAAAAGCTATTGGTAGTGATAGCCTCAGCCTCGGCATGATTCTTCCTGTGTTGGAGGACATTGCACCTGTAATAACACACATTATTAACTTTTCACTTACGTGCAATGTCTTTCCTTCACTATGGAAGAAAGCCCTTGTCATACCCCTTCCTAAAACCACCAATCCTACTAATCCTTCTCAATTCCGTCCCATATCTATTCTTCCTCTTCTCTCCAAAGTCCTAGAATCCGTCGTCCATAATCAAATTTACAACCATCTTTCCTCTCACAACCTCATGTGTCCGTTTCAATCCGGTTTCCGTCCATCCCACAGCACTGTCGGAGCGCTGCTGAATGTTTCAGAAGATGTGCGGTGTGCGATGGATCAAACCAAGCTCACTGCCATGATTCTACTGGATTTCAGCAGTGCCTTCAACTCTGTTGACTACGATATTCTTCTTGGTACCTTGCGAGCTGTTAATATCTCTCCCACAGCTATTGACTGGTTTCACTTTTATCTTTCTGGACGCCAGCAGTGTGTGACTCTTGACGATAACTCATCATATTGGATGGACCTCACTGCTGGCGTTCCACAAGGTGGCGTATTATCTCCTTTACTGTTTTCTGTCTTTATTAATAATGTTTCACGTGTTATCACTTCTCCCTTCCATCTGTATGCAGACGATCTGCAAATATACCGACACTTCGGGCTGACTGAGTTGGATGAGGCTGTTCGAATTTTAAATGATGATCTTGCGGCTGTTCAGGCCTGGGCTAAATCTTTTGGTCTGTTAGTAAATCCTGCTAAATCACAAGCCATCATTATTGGCAGCAGTAGATTAAGAAGCAGACTGGAATGGGCATCCGTCCCTAAAATCTGTTACTCTGGGGTCCTAATCCCTTACGCTGATAAAGTTAGAAATTTGGGCCTTATTATGGACTGCAACCTTTCTTGGAAAGCTCATGTTAATGAAATCAGCAAAAAAATACATTACTCGATCCACTCTCTCAAGTGTCTCCAGTATTTTCTTCCTTTCAAAACCAAATATATGCTCGCGCAGTCCCTTCTACTACCTATCCTTGACTATGCCGATGTATGCTATCTGGATGTGACAGAGGAGCTGCTTAGAAAATTGGAGCGACTTCAGAATCTCGCAGTACGTTTCATTTTTGGCCTACGAAAGTTTGATCGTATCTCTCACTTCCGTGCTCAGATCAAATGGCTCCCTATTCGCCTTCGCCGTGATATGCATATCCTTTCTACTCTGTTTAACATCATACGTAACCCAAACTCTCCTTCTTATCTTCGATCCCGTTTCCACTTCCTACCCTCTCCTAATCGTTCCAGGCGCCCTGGCATTACACCAAAGCTGGATGTACCAAAGTGCAATACCAAATTCAAACTAAATTCATTTGCGGTACGCGCCTCTTTACTGTGGAACAAACTCCCAGAAAACATTCAAAAGAGTCCTTCCCTTGTTTCCTTCAAACGTAAATTAAAGGAGCATTTTATATCTCAACTCAATTTACAATCATCTACTTAATGAATATGTAAGTATATAATTACCTATAATATTATATCATATATTTGTATTTATGTGTGTACGTATGTATGTATATATATATATATATATATGTATGTAAGTAGTGTGTGTGTATATGTATATGTATTATATCTATATATATATCTATGTAAGTGTATGTATTTATACCTGTAAGTATGTAATATATTACAGTTCTTTAGCTATTACGTTATTAATTCTTGCACTGTGTTCCCCGCTATATGACACTCTCTCTCATGAACATTGGTTGACTGGAAGAGATCTCTTCTAGAGATAAGTCCACCTTTGCCATCAACTTTTTTGTATAATTTTTCTGTACATTATTTTTAGTGCAATAAAGTATATAAATAAAAATTAAATATCAAGTGAAATATTTATACATTCTATTTTTCAAAGTATCAAAATCGCTGACACCCCGGACTCTTATTCTGTTTTAAGATGAAATTGCGCTTTTAACCCTCGTTCTCGCAAAATCTGCGCAGAATGACGACGACTTTAAATAAAACTATCCGTTAACAAAGCAGGTTTATTGAAATGGTATGCGTAAATAGTAAGAAAGTTAATTTAAATATCGCGGTTGCAAACTTTTATTACTCTTTGTATTATATTTTTTATGCAACTAGATAGCCAAGCAAGGCTACGACTCACTGATTAGTACCGTAGCTTATAAACGTCTGCAACACCAGAAGCATCACAACCCTGATCATATCCCCAATCCTCCAAGATCTTTACCTTACCAAAGGAACTCAACACTGCTTGAAAGCAGTATTATTTAGCTGTGATCTTGTCTAAGGCATTTGCAAAATATTTACTGCTGTGCAACTATGACAGTTGAAATATGTTTATTTCGTAATTCCATCACATATCAACTTATTTTAAGTTTTTTAAAATCGTTGAGATTTGAGACTCGATAAAACTAAAATGCGTCACGATAAAGAAACAAGGAAAAAATGTACAGTACGTAGACAAAGTCTAATAAATCGACGAACGGTGGCTGCATGCACGAAAAAGGATGACTCATTCTCCCGTTACACTCATTGTCCAGTTACACACACTGTACGCTTGCGCCGCATCTATCTCTCTTCCACTCGATTGGCCAATGCGTCCGAGGAGATGTTTTATTGTGACGTTACCACGTTAAACTATCGTCCATAAACCAACTTTACAGACAACCAATTTTTTAAATCAACAATCAGTGCCATCTAGTGACACGACCAGACATCCATCACATTTTTATTATATTATTATTGATATCTTTATTATATATAAAGAAATTATCAACATCAACGATACCTACCACAATGTCGATAATTTTCGATCAAATTTTGTAGCAAAGAGTCCTTCGCAGTCACAGCGAAGTCACGTAGATCGAAGTATCATTCTATGTGTTGATAGATGGCGCTCATCGTCAACTGCGAATACTGAATCGCGGTGACGAGATCGTTATTATTGAGTTTAAGTGAATCTGTAAATACCGTTGGGATTACCATCTGGGGGCGCCCAAAAATGACTAGCATAATCCTAATGTAATTTTTCTAGTTCCTTACCACGTCACAGTGTGTAACGGAACCCCCATACCTGAAAACGGAGTCGATGTTAAAAGTTTGTAACCTCAGGACATTTAATTTTACTAACCAACACCAAATAAGGAGAGAGTATCCATTCCACTGTATTTTTTTATGTTACCCCAGAACTTTGTAGTGGATTGGCCTCACACACCACTCACACACAGCATACACACCGCTCATACACCGCACACACACCGCACACACACCGCACACACACCGCACACACACCGCACACACACCGCACGCACACTGCTCATACACCGCTCACACACCACTCACACACCGTACACATTCAATAATTTTATTTAGTAAATATTTTATTAAATAAAATAACAAAACGCGTTTTGTTATTTAATATTTACATAACTTAAGTTTACTTATTATTTTTAAGTTTGTGTGGAAAAGGTACACGATGTAAAATACAGTCAAAATGATTATCTAAATTATCATACATTATTCACTGGGTATCGTTAAAACTGTTATTGAGTCCGTTGTTGTTGAGTCCGGTTGTAAATAATTATAAATGGACGATTTTTTTTTGTGTTACCTACAGATTAGAGATTCTAAACATTTTTGAATATCATATCAAAAATTGACCGCTCCAGCGGGGTTCGAACCCGCGTCTCCGACTGACCGTGTCGGCGCTCTAGCCAATTAAGCTATGGAACGATGTACCCGCTAGATCGAAATTTTTGATATCGCACCTTCGGTGGAACAAGGGCGTATCTTACAAAAAATCGTAAAATGAGTTAAATATGCAGAATTGCCCAAAAAACACTCTAGTATCTAGTGGGACAAAGATTCCCATTAGATTCACTTTAAAAGTCGCTACACGGCAATAGTGTCTTTGTCATTTTGGATCGAATTGGTGGGCGTTTTGGCGCGACATCGTCTCATTGGTCAGTTGCGCCGTTGCCCCCGCGCGCAATGTTTTTATCTTGGAGCGCCAAAGCCGCGAAGGTAAATATGCCTTTTGATATTTGATATTCCTGGAGAGACAAAGTCATATTTAGCACACTTATGCCTTTTTCGTGAGCAAATGCTTGGAAAGACAAAGCCATTGCAACATTTGTGACTTTGTACTTCCAACATTTTTATTATTTTATAGTGTTATGAACAAATGTGGTGTTGTTATTCCAATACATGTTTTATAAAATAGGCATAAAAACAATTCATACTTTCTCATACCGAATTCCTTTCTAACTCTGAGTAGTTGATTACACTGTGACAAATAATTTTTTTTTTTAATTTTTAAATGGTGTTGCTGTTTAAAGTCTGAAGCTTTATTCTAAGTTATACAGTTAAATTTTCAGGGAAAAATGGGATCCCAAAGTCGAAAAGTTTTGATGATGTTAAATGATGATAAAGACATTCAGAATATCAAAGAAATGCATGTGCCTCAAATTGATAGCATCCAAGCCACCTTCGTTGAAGACCACCAGAATAAAAAAATCATCATCATCATAATACCAGCTCATGGATGCCCACTGCTGAGCATAAGCCTCCCCTAATGCTTTCGACGACGATCGGTCCTGCGTTGGTTCTTTTTTTTTGGCAGCGGGTCTTGAAGAACTTAGACCCCACCGCACGGGCAATTTCCACCAGCCCGTCATTGAGCTCGTCCACATTTACGCAGTCGGCCAGGCGACAGGCCAAAGCGATTTTGGAGTTCGAGTTGAAAGCTCTCGGGGTTTTGAATCTGAGCAGGCGCAGATCGGACCGCAGAACCTATCAGCCGACTTCTCTCAAACTTGACATCGATATTCAATGTGCCTCGGACAAGTCGGTGATCACTTCCTGTTTTCACAGCATTGATCACTGAGACATCACTAAATATGTGCTTGTTCGTCGACATGATAAAGTCTATCTCGTTCCTGACGGTGCCGTCGGGACTCAACCAGGTCCATTTGCGCCGTTCCGGCTTCCTGAAGGAGGAGTTCATTATAAAGAGTCCCTCCTTCTCCATGAAGTCAGTCAGTAGCCAGTCCCGGGAGTTCCGTTGCTCGTATCCAAATTGCTCCACTCACAACTCATCACCGCATCGTCTGCTTAGCTTCGCATTGAAGTCCCCCATCACAGCAGTGTAGTGGCATGTAGAGCTATGTATGGCTGTAGAGATTTCCTCATAGATAGCTTCCACTTCGTCATATGGATGTGTCCAGGTCGGTGCGTAAACCTGTATGACCTTTAGCGAATACCGCTTGGATATTCTGAGTATAAGGTAGGCCACCCTGCTCGACACTCTCCTGACGACGTCGATGTTGTTGACGAGAGCCTTGCGGACGAGGAACCTGACACCACCCTGGGACTGTTAGTCGCCCTCTCGATAGTACAGTAGGTTGCCAGACTTGAGACATCGAGTCCTCTCCCTCTCTTCGGACTTCAGATAACCCTATAATATCCCAGCTCAACCTGCTGAGAGCTTCTTTCAACTCAATGAGCTTCGCGTCGGTCCGCAGCGTCCTAGCGTTATATGTTGCCAGGGCCAAGTGTCGTCGTTGGGTGTGGTGGCCTGGCTTCTGCCGGAGATTATAGCCTCTTGCCCCGCCGTTATCGGGGCCGCCGGGGACTGGGGGACAATTTTTTGTCGTGTCTGCCATTTAGGGGGATTTGGCGTAATTGCCACGCTTGCTAGGCTGTGCTTAGAAGGCGCTGCTGCCCACCCTCTAGTGGTTTTTCCTCTATCGCCTCTTACGATACCCACGGGATGAGATGGGGTGACATTACAGATACCTCTTTAAGGGATAGATCTCGCGCTACGTGATTCATTTGTTTTCTATGAAAGCATCGTTGCTATTATTATTTTAGTTTCTTAGATACGTTTTCTTTTTATCGTTTTTTTTTTTTTTGTTAAATATTTACTGTAAAATGCCAAAGTGGTCTGTACAACAATAACTATGAAGATTGTTTGTAGTTTTATGTTTGTTAGTTTTGATTTGTTCAAGTGGAGTTAATGAGTAAGTGAGTTTGATTTGTAAGAGTAAAGTAAAAACGGACTGATTACTATGGATAAAGATTTTATAACGTTAATATTGACGCTAATTTTAAAGGCAAATTCCAAAGAGTTTCGCTAGAGTTTTTTAAGATTTTTCAACAGAAGTTCCTAAAAAAGATGTTTAATTATAAAATAAAACATTTTTTGCAACAAATAAACTAATTTCTATTTTTCAAAATCTTTAAAACACGAACGATAAATATGGTCATAATTTCAAAACGATTTAAATGTTGGTGGAACAAAGGCATAAATGTACACCTTATTTTGAAAAAAATATTAATAGCAATTAACAAAAAATATTTGGCACTTGCAAACTACATGGCCATATTCACAAATAAATAGGTCGTATTTCATACAAATAACAAACACTTTGAAGCAGTACAAAGACGAATAATACGACTCGGAATGTAAAAAAAACTTTAAAATGGCTCTCCTGTAAAATTACAAAAAGTGGAGTTGAGCCCTTGTTCCACCGAAGGTGCGATATGATGATTTTTATATTCAACGCTTTCCGCTGTCTTTATACTTAAATCTTTAAGACTACGTAACGCATTTTGATGTGATTTTCTTTTGTAAATAGTGCGATTCATGAGAAAGATTTATATGTATAATACATGCATAATATAGCAGAGGAACACTGATAGTAAAACTTGATTGCTTGAAGTACAAGTCTGACTCCTGCACGAAAGACAAATCGGCACAACCGTCAAGTATCGTAACTGACTATATAGAAGGAATAAAATCTTAACAACACGATTACTCGTAACAGACCAAGCAATTTTTCTAGTTCCGTCCCCTATCACCATGTATATCACCATTCACTTACATACCATATTTTTTTTCACTAGGTCGGCAAACAATCGTACCGCTCACCTTATGGTAAGAGATTACCGTAGTTTATAGACGCCTGCAACACCAGAAGCATCGCAAGCACGTTGCCGACCCAATCCCCAATCCCCCCAGGAGCTCTGGTCACCTTACTCACCAACAGGAACACAATACTGCTTGAAAACAGTATTATTGAGCTGTGATCTTCTGTAAGGTCGAGGTACTACCCCAGTCGGGCTGCTCCGTATCTTAAGCAGGAAATTCCTGCTGTGCCCTACCTCAGTTAATACCTTACCATACCATATTGTACCATAATTAATAGATAAATACACGAGACGCTACTCGTTACGATTCACCTGTTCACATAATTTACCTGATATAACTCGACTTATATAGCTTACCGTAGAAGGCACAGATAATATTCGCTGTGATTTGAACTTTTGACACGTGAATAGATAAATGACATCATCAGATTCATCACACCGTCACTTCAGCCTATCGCAGTCCACTGCTGGACATCGGCCTCCACAAATTCACTTAATTTTCTAATATAATAAATAAATTTAATTTTTTTAATGCGTTTATTTAATAAACAGTTAATTATTGAAATGTGACACTTCACTACGTTAAACGTTTATGGAAACTACAGTGAAACTTCACGGTAGTTTCTATAAACGTCTCTTGTTTCACTAAAATAAGACAACCAGGAACAAAATCGATTTAAACGAAATTATCTTCAGTGTAATTGCTCGCTGTGTCTTGACTCGTTGATAGATAACATGTACATTACTATATACAAATGTAATCGAAGTCACCGTTTTATCTTCTTGACATTAAGGAAGGCGTCGATCGCATCTTCAAGATACATTTAACGATATTCATTTTACAAAATAAATCAGCAAAGGAAAGTGCTGTTAAAGTGAGGTAATATTACGTTAAATTATTTCGCGAACAAAAAACAAAATTCTTAAAGATTAATATTTAAAACGTCAGGGTGTTTGAATCAGCTGTATAGATGAAATACCTTGAAGCAAAAGTAACTTAAAATTGGCTTCAATAATGATAATATATAAATATATAATAAATGACAATAAATAATATATATATAATGTAATGTAATAATAATAAAAATAAATATATATAATAAATGATATGATATTCAAAAATGTTTAGAATTCCTAATGTGTGGGTAACACAAAAATAAAATCGTACATATTGGCTTCAAGTTATTTTCTCGTTTTATGTATTCAGAATAAATTATTAATTTTTTATATTAAGACACATTGATAGATATAATATAAAAAATTACAATGATCAGTAAAATGCTACACAAACTCATGAATGAATTTACCAATCATCAGTCATTAAATTAAAGTGGGTAGTTTTATACACACATATAAAACATTTATATGTGTCGATAGATGGCGCTCATCGTTGGCTATAAATACTGAATCGCGGTGGCGAGATCGTTGTTGTTGTGTTTAAGTATATCTGTAAAACCCGTTGGGATTATCACCAACCAGTGGTGAATTGCACTTAATGGAGTAATTTTTCTAGTTCCTTACCACGTCACAGTGTGTAACGGAACCCCCATAACTAAGTCTTCGCTGTCTGTCCGTCTACAGACCTATCTTTAGAGCCATAATAACAATTAAGTGAAATGATAAAAACACAAATATACATATATTATAAATAAAGAGAGAAAAAAAACAAGAAAAGAAATTGCACCATATTACACTGAATCGTCTCCATCTTAAGATAATAATCCTCAACGTGTTTCTTAAAAGATTAAGTTTTGCCGATATATTGCAAAATATATCGGCAAGAAGTGGCGGATTTATATTTTTTTATATAATTTATTTTTATATTATAATAAAAAAAAATAAGTCCGCCACTGCTAAAATACATTTAAAAAACATAATATGTAAATAAATAATACAATTATCAGTTTTTTCATAGTCGGGTTTTAGTTTTCTTTGTTGACGAATGACAGTGACGTGTCACGTGTATCATCCACTCGACCATCTGTCTTGAATGTGTTAGCTTTAGTCTCTTACCTACATGTTGTTCTTTTGAATTCAAACGTACCTGTAACAAACAGATCTACTGTCAATAAAAGTTATAATATGCTTCAGCCTGTAATATCCCACTACTGGGCATGGGCCTCTTTCCCCATGTAGGAGAAGGATCAGAGCTTAATCCACCACGCTGCTCCAATGCTTAACGCGCTCTCCGAGGCACGGTGGGGAGACCCACAAGGACTGCACAAACACCCAGACCACGGCAAACACAGGCCATACAGGCCAATACAAATGTTTGTCACGTGTGGGGATCGAACTCGCAACCGCCAGCGCAACAGGTACAATCCATGGCTGTGACCGTTGCGCTAACACGGCGTCAAAAATGAAAACGATTAGAACATTGTACAAAATGTAACAATAGTTTGCAAATTTTGAAGTGATATACTTATAATAAAAATGTAACAGGTCCAACTTTGTCAATAAACATTGAATAAATTACGAAGTATTTTAACACTGTGTGAAACTCAACACACGTTAAAAAACCATATCGTGTATATCTGGGATGTTATACCAGGTGCACCCCCACCCTCTAACAAAAGAACCGCCGGCTCACCTACCCCTTTGTCGTTCGAATTAATATTTAAACAAGATATAAGGGATGTTACGAGTCAGTTCATGGATAACTGGGATTATACTGGGACTTGAAATAATGTACATTAAAATATATTTAACTTATTTTTCGTTAGTCTTCCACTTCTAGAACTGTTCTCTGTGGAATTGAAGCGTGCTTGAACTCGAGACCGCTGTGCCCGCAGGAGGACAGCACGTTAGAACCACTAACTCCGGGTCATTTTTTGATAACTGAAGCCCCTGTAACCGTGCCTGATGTGAACCTGAAAGACGCTAAAATAAGCAACCTGACACGTTGGCAATACACGCAAAAACTGCTGAATGACTTCTGGTCAAGATGGCAAAAAGAATACTTGACGCGGCTGCAACAAAGACCGAAATGGTTAAAACGCGAAGACGAATTCAAGATAGGAGACATTGTCCTCATAAAACAGGACAATTTGCCACCAGGAAAGTGGCTTATGGGACGAATAACCCACAAGCATCCTGGCCCTGACGGTCTTACCAGAGTCTATAGTGTAAAGAGTGGTGATAATATAACAAAGCGATGCGTAACCAAACTATGTGCGTTGCCCATCGAAATAGATTAGTGCTATATAGTTGTTAACATTTATTATTTTACTATTGTTCTTTGCATAAATTCATTCTGACCGCACCACCGATACCTTAATGATTGTTGTAGAAGCAAACTCAAAACATGTGATTACCTATAAGTTTTGTTAATTTTACTTATTTTGAAAGGACTTCAGTAGTCCTTTGGTGGGCGGCTTATGGTGATTCTGTTTTGCAATTGTAAACCTTATAACATAGTCTCAATTAACTTTAACTACGATTAAACAGTTGCCAATATACATTTATGAAGACCAGACGTGTTTCTCTTATTGATCCGCCGGCACAAGCCAAACTAAACCTTACGACGTTACCACGTAATTTAAAAATGTATTTACGACTTCACATTAGAAACCTCTATAATTGTGTTTGCAGGCAAACGAAGAAAAACCACCCTCAATTATATCGATAAGTAATACAACGTAGGTAGACAAAAAAATTGTCGAGTCGATACGCATTATCAAAGATTGCTCCAAAAGTTGTAATCAGATTTCGATGAAATTTAAATGTGACCACATGATAAACATTGGCTTTCGATTAAATTAAAAATCATCAAAATCGTTACACCCAGTAAAAAGTTATGCGGCTTTTTGAGAGTTTCCCTCGACTTCTCTGGAATCTCATCATCAAGTCCTGGTTTTCTTATCATGGTACCAAACTAGGAATATTTCCTTTTCAACAAAACAATAATTATCAAAATAGGTTCATAAATGACGGAGCTATCTCCGAACATACAACAACGGCAAACGATAACCTTGTTTTGAGCCTCGAGCACGTGTCCTGTATCGACTGCGTGTCGAGGATCCTCCCAGCACAATGCTGAGATGCCTCTTGCTAGACATTCGTCTACTCTCAGAACTTTCACAAGGCATCTTCACTAGATGTAAAAATTTTGCGATGTCCAATGATCTGAAACAATTTTAACAAAGAGTATCTATTACACAAAAACATGTAGTATATCCTAAGCAAATTATCGGTAAAGCTTTAGATTAGGAAAAAACGAATTTCGGGACCGTGGGGGGGAGGGGGGGAAAGCTACCCCTGGTACTACTGTCACACCTCAGAACCCAATGGTTATGGAGATATCCATGGTTAAAGTTTTGAGGTTAGAAGAAGTATTTCGTAGCTTTCACACGTTATTTTCACATTTCACACGCGTTTTTTCAAATTAATCTACCACCTCTAAAGTTGGAGGAACGCTTAGCTCCGGCGCTGCGGGAAGTGCAGCCTTTCGCACGGCGGGCGAGGGCTGCCCTCCCTCCGCGCCTCCGCGGCACAAAAAAAACACTCTAGGGGTAGGACAGACCAAGACCACGTGGACAGTGGGGTGCTCTGATTCGGTTTTGGGTATTTTTCGAATTTCTAAGCCTACATTCTAGCACGCAATGTTACTAATTTTATTAGAATATTATATCTGAAGCGTTATTTTGTTTAAAAGTGTCGATTTGTCACACAATGCAAACAGTACGAGCTCAAAGGTATTATAATAGCTTTAAATTCTTCTTCTAACCTCAAAACTTTAACCATGGATATCTCCATAACCATGGGGTTTTCAGGTGTGACAGTGTTACCTTGTATAGATTTCCCTACACCCTCCACCCTCCACACCCAAAAACCCCATAATTCGGTTTTTCCTAGTCTAGATCTTAGCCAAATTATCAATTACCGTCCGGAAAGTTAGATAGGTTATCAAGTTACCCAAGTTTATAGTTATCAGGTATCTGCCAGCGAAATTACCGCTAAAAATGTGTTTTACCATTTGCGAATTCTATCAAAACAAAAGTTTTATTTTACATTATTAGGTTTTTTTTATGAATATTTTATATTTATTATATGGTACAAACCATACCTACGTTCATATTCATAAATTATATATTTAAAGCCTTTCATAGCCCGAACTTTATTACTCCTCTTACAAAGATTAGATTTACGTTTTCCTAGCATTTCGAAATATTACATGAGTTACAAAAACACACAACTAAACTAAAAACAGTTTAATTACATTATCAAACACTGAACTAAAACAAAACGGCATTCAAATATATTTTTTTTTATGACAATCAGTACAGTTTACACTACTGTAAATCTATTTAAACACTCGAAAACAACAGCTTAAAGATTTAAATATGCTAAAAGTGAAGGTAAACAAAAAAATATCCAAAAAAAGAAGAAAAACTGTTTTGTTAAATTGTTGACGGTACTTACATCAAATTTCCTTGGAACCTTGAAGTTTTGTAGTATTTTAGAATTAAAAAGACTGTTCTTCTTCAAATACACTTTTATTACAATTCCTTTTAACACCAATTTTTAGTCGAAACGACCAACTTGCTGTGTAGCTCAATGATGAATCCCTCCTTACTCATTGAAACAATAATGAAATAAATAAAAAGCGTTCAATTGACTAAGGAATGATATTTTAGTCAAAACACCCGGAAGACGAAATTGAGCTACAAAGAATTTAAAATACTGTTAATTTAATACAAATACAACTTATATTAACACATTTTTCTATATGTCGAAATACAAGTTATTCTATAGTAAATCAAACAAAATTTTATACAAACTTCCGTAATTATTCATAACTTTTAGTGAAGTTGACAATTTATTTTTAATGCATTAGTAAAATATTTTATATGTGTAATATTTATTGGAAATTAAGACATAAATTAACAAACATAAATTTGCAAGCTAACATAGGTAATTAGCAAGAGATTTATAAACAACAGATGCACCGATCACGCCACCTAGCACATCATTCGCGCCACCTAGCATTCTCACCTACCCTCACTCGTTCTATCACTCGAGTCATTCTGACGTGTATAAAACGTCCGAAGCAACCGCAGCTAAGGCAGTCTTGGCTCTGGCTTGGCACGGTGCACTTGTTGTAACCTGCTAGTAGCTTAACCTAGACTCTTATAATAATTAATTTTTGCAAACGAATTAATTGTTACATCCTATGGGAGGGGGCGACGACCGACTGTATCGTCGTCGCGTCGATTGCGGCGTTCCGTGCTCGGACCAACCCTGTGGAACATCTGCTTTGACTGGTTGCTGCGGGCGCCACTGCCGCCCGGGCTCAGCGTCATATGCTACGCGGATGACACTATGCTGACGGCCCGGGTCGGCATTTTTGAAGAGGCGGCCAGTCTGGCGCGAACCGGCACATCGATAGCAGTCGGCCGCATCGAGACACTGGGTATTTTGTTTTTTTTTCTATACCTCCGATATAGTGGTCGGAGCACGTGTTCTGCTATTTTCTCTTTCATTTCTGCTCTCTCTTTCATGCCTCTTACTTTCATGCCGCATACTTGTTCTTTCTTTCATTCATCTCTTTCTTACTCGGGGTGGGTTCCCCACTACTTTTTTTTGGCATGTATGTTACATCAGAACTTTTGACCGGGTGTACCGATTTCGACAAATTTTGTTTTAATCGAAAGGGGGTGTGTGCCAATTGGTCTCATTTAAACTTATTTGAGACCTAACAACTTCTTTTCGAGTTATACCTGATAATGCGTTTTTACTTGACGCTTTTTTCGTCGACCTACGTTGTATTATACCGCATAACTTTCTACAAGATGTATCGATTTTGATAATTCTTTTTTTGTTGGAAAGAGGATATCCCTAGTTTGGTGCCGTGATAAGAAAACCAGGATCTGATGATGGGATCCCAGATAAATCGAGGGAAACTCTCGAAAATCCGCAATAACTTTTTACTGGGTATACCAATTTTAATAATTTTTACTTTAATCGAAAGCTGATTGTCATGTGGTCACGTATAATGTTTTTTGTGTACCTACATTGTATTACTTATCGATATAATTGAAGGCGGTTTTTCTTCGAATGCCTGCAAACACAATTATATACTACTAAATTTTATTGCAACATATGTGACCATTAATCGACTTAAAAAAAGGATGTTCTTTTTGTATTTTTATGTGAGTTTCCAAAATATTTTACTATATGTACCGATTTTGATGATTCCTTATTCCAAAGCTTGCGCTTGTCGTGTGATCTTCCCATTTGAATTTTTGTACGCCCAGTAAAATGTGACGAGGTAACATACATTTGGGAACCTTAATCCTAACCTTCTTTTTACCTCCTAACCTAATCTTGTTTTTGTTTTTTTTTTTATCTGTTAAAAGTGGTCGCATATTTATTATAGCTCTAACACTATTGTTACCGTAAAGGATATTTATATATATAAATAATTGTGATTGCAGGCAAACGAAAAAAAACAGACTTCAATTACATCGATAAGTAATACAACGTAGATCGACGAAAAAATAGTCAAGTAACTACGCGTTATCAAATCAGATCTCGATAAAATTATCGAAATCGTTCAGCCATCCAGGCAGGGTCCCCTTCGCGATGCCCGATAAGGTGACTATAGTAATACGATTTCATGTCCGTTAGAGTATTTAAAACCGGATTCCGAAATTCTATTAAAGACCTGTGTATATAGGCTGGCCTGGCTATAAGGCATCACGTTATGACATTATAGAATGTGGCAACTTCGGCTTAGGATTATATTAATGATGGATATTTTTGAATTAAGTGACGCTGTATTTCAACAGTTTTTTTAAAGAGTAACTGCGGAGTTTCTTTCCAATTCTTCTGTGCAGAATCTGCATTCCAAGTCGATGGTAACACGAATGCACACACTTTTAGCTAGAATTTTTTTTTTTTTGTAAAATAACTATTCGGAGATGCTTTTCAAGCCTATTTGAGAAGTTTTTTTAGATTTCGAGCAGACACATCACATTTTTAACCGACTTCCGAAATAGGTTTTCATTTCGATTATACTAGCCGATCTCGCGAACTCGTACCGCCTTATTTTTTTCTTGAATAAATAGCCTTTATTTTAAGTTGGAAAAGTTACATATCTGTGCAAAATTTCAGTAAATCAGTCGGTCATATCTCTCAAGTTGGATCAAACTGCACATGGTGTGCAGATTTTGTTAAAATCGGTTAAGTATTTAGGCGTACATCGCGGATAAACAACGACGTGTATTTTACCTAAAAACTTTTAATTGCGAATTCACAAGTACTTTTTTCGTTTGCGCGCAAACACAATTATACCGAGTATTAATGGTGTTAAATTTCAAGTCTGGGAATACATAAGCTTTATGTTTTTCAGGTATCTTGGGGACAATTGGTTGAGACTTTGCGCATCAAATTCTGCTCCGCAACCGGAGGCGATCTTTCCGAAGATAATCTACGATGCCTTGCCGAGAAGATATTCAGGTAACTTGTGAACTTGTTTGCTATAAATAAATAAATGCCTCACAATCAACACTGCCCCTGATGAGGTTTAATCTTGTGTTGCGGGTCTGGAACACAATACACAAGCACAAACGCCCCGGACCACGGCAAACATCTGTATGGTAAATACAAATGTATGCCATGTGCGGGGCTCGAACCCGCGACCCCCAACGCAATCGCTATAAGCCAGCACTGTGACCGCTGCACCAACTCGTCAATATATCTTATCAATATATGTGGTATCTTTTCAGTGATATAATAGGAATCAGAGATGTAAAATAATTAAACCACTTTCGAAAGGAAATGTAAAACTGAACCGAAAATCCAGCTAACCGTTCAGTGTGACTTATTAGGAAACTATAAGTTACAGTAACCGCATACCAGCAGGTGAGCCGTGCGTTTGTTTGCCGATGTAGTTGTTTTTATAGTGAAAAAACGGACTCCAATTACATCGGCAAGTAATACAACGTAGGTAGACGAAAAAATAGTCAAGTAAATACGCGTTGTTAGATATAACTCGAAAATATTCGCCAGGTCTTAATCGAATTTAAACGGAACCACATGACAAGCTCTAGCTTTCGATTAATCACCACTAAAAAGCTATGAAATAACGTATTTAAAAAAGTTATGACATTAAAAAAAATAGTCGAATTAAGATCCTCCTTATTTGAAGTCTGTTAACAAAATCTCATCTATCCCACGCTATACCGTATACTTCGCAAGTGACCCTCCTAACCCCCCAGGAGCAGCTTCTCCCTGAGCAACATGGATCTGAACAGCATGACGGTGAGCTGGACACAGTTTTGCAAGGACGCCCTGCCGGAGAGGAACTTCACCTTCTGGGAGTGGTTTTACATGGTGGTCAAGGTGACTAGGGACTATTTGAGGACTCTGTGGTGCGACCGGTGAGTTATACTTAGATTATGCACGTGGATAAATAACAGTCGAATGGAGAACCTCCTTCTTTTCAAATTTGGTTACTAGAACACTGTCTCGATGGAAAGTTTAAAAATGCTTAAAATACAATTGACAAGTAAGGGGACATCCATTAATTACGTGAGCTCAGAATGGGGGGAGGGGTCCAATGAAATCCTCACCAAATCTCATTTAAACCGAGGGATCCGATCATTGAAAATATCACATCGACTTCAAGAAGTATAAATTATCCGATATTCCAAAAGAATTAATATTTTGAGTGTTCATTTTTCCCGCTAAAATAAATGTCATGGCTATTAACATAAAAGTTTTTGCTTTGAATTTTATTTAATTTAAATAATTTAACTATAGTACACTTGGACAGTTAATATTTCCCGTCAATCTCTATTATATTCAGCGTCAATCTGACGTAAGGGGAGGGAGTCCAATCAAATCTCACCTAAATCATCATGTGACAGACAGACACTGTGTCGCCCACGGGACGGGACATCATGGCGCCATCATCAGACAGTGTCAGACAGACACTGTGTCGCCTAGGACACTTCAGGAAAACGCAGAGTTGCCTAAGCTCTCAACCTCATTAGCGAGGCCCACAGGAAAGACGAGTCGATACGTGTGGAGCCACTTTGGCTGCAGGAGTCATGCAGCATTATCAGCATTTTAGCATTTTTGAGCCATGCCACAAATGCTTGACGGACACCCCATTCTGGGTTTCAAATGAAGTTTTTCTTCTCCAGGACCCTGATGATTTTGAGCCAGGTTTGTCCCTCGGTCACCTTTTACGACCCCCACGGGAAGAAAGGCAAATGTGTGCGTGCGACACACCAAACAGCTAAGTTCCGCCGGATATCCGGCGGCCGGATATTCTGCTATTGGGCCACGTGTTTGGCCGAATATCTGGTATCCGGCCAAACTGCTATCCGTTTCATCACTGGTCTAAATGATCGAAAATTAGCTCACATAATCAATGGATGCCCCCTAACATTACGTATACAATCGGCAAGATTGTCAAGTATGCATTATTTATTAACTACGAGTTTTCTTGAGTTTTAGCAAGACTAACAAACGGCAATTGATTTATACATATATATATATATTTTTTTTTTCTCGTTATATATATTTGTATTATATCTTTCGCAGTCTGATCATGGGTTTCATCCAGAAGAAACAAGCCGAAGAGATGTTGTCCAAATGTCCCCCGGGAACTTTACTTCTAAGATTTTCTGATTCTGAGCTCGGTGGCATCACCATCGCTTGGGTTGGAGGTGAGTATTTTTGAAATTAAACTTCTTTGCAATCGTGATTTGCAACTCGATGAAACGAAAATTCGTCACGATAAAGAAACAAACAATATATGTGTCTATGTGAATATGTCTATTAATGTCACTTTACTTACAAACGTCAAGTTAGTGAGAAATAAACCTCTAAGCTGGATACACGCATCTTTCATTCGACCCTTCAAAAAAACTTCTACACAATTTGAACCTTATTCTCATGAACATAAGTTTGGTCCTATCGAGCGGACGGCGTGCGTCGAGCGTGCGTCGAGCGTGCGTCGAGATTTCGAGAAAAAAGGAAGTATTTTCCACGGCAACAAGTGTGTAAAAAACGTGTCGTTAAGTTCAAAGGTTATTTATTACAAAGATATTACGACGTTTTTAAGAAGTTTTTACGAAGTTAAATACAGTGTTTGGAGTTAGTGAAGAGTTTTGGATTATATACAATGGAGAAATACATTTTATATCAAATGGAGTTATTTGACAACCTAAAAAATTGTGAGAAAAATTTAAGAAAGACACCGAAGGAGAGAATTAAAAAAGCATATTGTTCAGTACATGAACATAAATTGTAAAATTATTGTAGAATTATAGTGAAAAATAGTGCATCATAGATAATAAAATTAGTTAATTAAATAAGTCTCAAAAAAGGTGTAATAATGGCAATAATTTATCTTTAATATTAAAGTTTTGTGTATGGCAATTTTCCTTTCTCTCTTCTCTCTTGGACGGCCATTGCGTTAACATATAAAAAATTGTGTGCATTAATTTAGAGTCAAAATAATAAAATAAAGTTATTGAGAAAATTAAAGTATGTTTCATTAACATACTTTAGTGGTCCTTCGATTGTTAATTGAATAAAATCAGTGATTCGTCGTAATATTACCCGGCGTGCTTGCTATGAAAGCACATAGTGTCGGTGGCGGATACCTATGGTGAAAACACAAGTTCGTGGAGCATTCATCCTATGCATGGTGCCC
The DNA here is from genome assembly GCF_905220565.1 of Melitaea cinxia. Lineage (NCBI taxonomy): Eukaryota > Metazoa > Arthropoda > Insecta > Lepidoptera > Nymphalidae > Melitaea > Melitaea cinxia. Next base: position 9,582,106 of record NC_059418.1, on the reverse strand, counting down.
AAGAAGTTGCTGGAAGCCTACGTAAGTTCCCAAATCTATATTTGTGGACGAATTTCATACTTTCTTCGTTGGAGTTTTTTCAATTGGTGTGAAGTTGGTTGGGAGTGTGACGTCACGATCAACGCATAAATAGAGCAGCCATTTGCATTTCGTTCGCCGCATCAAAGAACAGCGAGACGCTAACTTCAGCACGAAACGTCAGTCAAGTGTGACAATAGTGTTCTGTGGTGACAATCATCTGTCACTTGCACTTGACACCTCCCGGCTGTCATCCTATAGCTTCGGACAATACATTGTCGTGTTTTAAATCTTTTATAAGTTTATTTCGCAATTGGAATATTTTTCACGTAAACATTATAAAATGGAGACGGAAATTAAACGTCTTAGGATAAAAAGGCGACAACTTAAAGCAATAATTACAAGGATCGAGTCTTTTATAAAAGACCCGGTTGCGCTAGCTGCTGCAAGCAAGGACATGTTGCAGGCAAGAAAGGAGAAGCTTGTAAGTACATTGAAACAATACGAAGAAGTATCCTTAGATATATTGTCAATTGATGAGAAAGACGGTGAAAACATATCAGATGTTGAGGAAAAGTATTTTCAAATTTTGTCAAAATTAAATGAAACCCTAGGTTTATTAAGAAACGGTGAGAGTTTAGCTAGTGTTAGCATTTCTAATTCTAAATTACCAAATATTGATATATGTAGTTTTGATGGAAAAGACTTTACAAAATTTAAATCTTTCATGGACTTATTTTTGGCAGTAATAGATAAAAATCAATCTCTTTCCAATGTTCAAAAATTATTTTATTTAAGAAAATATGTTACTGATGATGCTCTTTCTTTAATTATTAACTTACCGATTGAAAATGAATCATATCCAATTGCCTTAGAATTGTTAAACAAGCGTTATGACAACAGACCACGTTTAGTGTCTAATCATATAAACATTTTGCTAGATTTACCTCAAATGCAAAGAGGAACTGCAGCTATTATTCGGTCATTCGTATCTGATATAAGACAACAATTGTATGCACTTAAAAATTTAAATATGCCCACCGATAGTTGGGATATGTTGTTAATATCAATATTAAGTCGCAAATTAGATTCATACACCAATAGGGCTTATCATCTGGATAAGGTGGACTTTGATCAAATGCCTACTATTGATGGATTTCTGACTTTTTTGGAAAAGCGTGCTATGGCGCTTGAGGATAGCCCCACATTAAAGGGTGCACCTTGCTATGAAGGTCCTCGTTTTAAACAGAGTCCTAAGGCAATAAACACCGTTATCAAAAAAGCTTGTTTATTTTGTAACAGTATGGATCATCCTATATTTTTATGTCCTAAATTTAAAATGAGTACCATAAATGAGCGACTCAATTTTGTCAATTTAAATAAACTTTGTAAAATATGTCTACGTGAGCACAGCGACAAATGTAAGTTTAATTTTAAATGTAAAACTTGTAAACATGCACACAATTCACTCTTACATGAAGAGAAAAAAGATATTGTAACTTTGCACTCTAACAGACTGTTATTCAATAATGTAACTTCTGTTTTGTTACCTACTATACAGGTAAAGATATTTGATAAGTATGGACAAGAATTTTATGTAAAGGCCCTACTAGATAGTGGCAGTCAAGCTTCAATTATAAAAAGGTCTCTTGTTGAACAGTTATACTTAAGTCCTATTTCTCAAACATGTAATATCATAGGTGTAGGCAACAATAATAATCAGGTCAGTCAAATTGTAAATGTCACATTGAGCTCACTAATTGAAAATACTCAATTTCAGGTAAAATGTCATGTAGTGGATTCCATAACCACAAAATTGCCTCAAAATTATTTTGATTTAAGTAGCTTGGAGATACCCAAGAGTGTTACGTTAGCTGATGTCAATTTTAATGTCCCTTCTGAAATTTCTTTATTACTCGGCGCAGATTTGTACTTTAAGACCTTATTACATGGTCACATTTATTTAAATAATGGATTGGTGTTACAGAATACTCTATTCGGGTACATAGTGGGTGGCTCAATGCCATGTAATAATATAAAAAATGATACTACTTTAGTTATTAACCATGCGGTAGAAAATGAAGATAAGTTGAGTGACATAATGGAAAAGTTTTGGTTGTCTGAAAAAGTTCCTGAGGTGACTAATAAAGTAAATTGTGAATTTCAGAAAGCTGAACGTATCTTCAAAGATACTATGAGTTTAAAAAATTGCAGATTTTATGTAGATTTACCGCTAAAGACTTCGTTAAATATGTTGCATATTGGAGATACATTTACAGCTGCACTTCAGAGATTTTATTCATTAGAAAAGATGTTTCAAGCTCATCCTAGATATTTTAACCAATATAAATGTTTTATTGACGAGTACATATCTTTGGGACATGCTAAAATAGTAGATATAAATGATTATGATGTTTATAGTGACCCTGTTTATTTTCTGGCTCATCATGCAGTGCACAATGAACATAGCAAGACAACCAAATTGCGGGTTGTGTTCAATGGGAGTCTGAAATCACAATGTAAAATATCACTTAATAATGTCATGTTAAATGGACCAATAGTTCAAAGTGAGTTATTTGATATACTAGTATTATTTAGAACTTATCGCTATACATTGATGTGTGATATTGAAAAAATGTTTAGGCAAATTTTCATTAATTCTATTCACACGCCTCTGCAAAATATTTTGTGGCGAGATAATCCACAGAAACCTATAATTTGTTTACAGTTGCAAACAGTTACCTATGGTTTGAAATCATCTACATACTTAGCTACAAGGTGTTTGTTGGAGCTTGCTTATATCTATAAAGACAGGTTTCCACTAGCTGCAGATGCTATAATTAGAAATACTTATGTAGATGATATAATATGTGGCGCTGACAACATAGATCAGCTTCGGAATCTGAAACAAGAGCTTATACAATTATTAAGCCTTGGCAGTTTTACACTACATAAATGGTGTTCAAATAATACACAAATTTTAGAAGATATACCATCAAATAGGAGGTATTTTGAGCATATTAATATTAATAAAGACAACATGATTAAAACTTTAGGATTAAAATATAATATACTTACCGATTCCTTCGTATTTTCATGTCCAGCGCAAGATTTAAAGTTACTTAAAACTAAAAGGGAAATTTTAAGTTTTATAGGTAAAATATATGATCCTTTGGGACTTATTGGCCCTATAATAGTTACAGCTAAATTGTTTATGCAAAGTTTATGGAGTTTAAAAATAAATTGGGATGAGGCTATACCCTCAAGCCTGCTAGATAAGTGGTATAAATTTGGTGAAAGTTTAGAGAAGATGAATCCCATCAATACTCAGCGTGGTATTGTTTTTGGTGATACTAATAATGTAGAGCTGCTCGGTTACTGTGATGCTTCATTTGATGCAATAGCATGCTGTCTCTATTTAAGAGTTTTTCATAGAGATGGTAGAGTTAGTGTAGCCTTACTGTGTTCTAAGTCTCGAGTAGCACCTTTAAAGAAAACACTCACAATTCCAAATTTAGAACTAAATAGTGCTCTTCTTCTCTCTCAATTAACACACAAAGTAAATAATACACTTAAGGCGCGTTTTCCTTTAAGAACGATTTTGCATTCAGATTCACAGATAGTTTTAGCTTGGTTAGGTAACAAGAACATAAAGAAAAATACTTATGTTTCAAGAAGAGTAAGAGAAATTACAGATTTAACTAAAGATTTTACCTGGACCTATGTCAAAGGTAAAGACAACCCTGCAGATTTGTTGTCGCGGGGAACTGCTCCACATAAATTGGAGGAGAGCTACATGTGGTTTCATGGACCACAGTACTTGTCTGATAAATACTATGAACATATTATGTATGATTATAAATCTTGTGTAGTGACGGATAGTATGCCGTGTGATACCCTTATAAATAGTGATAAATCAGTTAAAAAATTTTGTAATGTAGGACAGTTCGATTTAAGTGAGGATATATTCTATAGATATTCAAATTTTTATAAGTTAAGAAGAATTATTGCACTTATTTTAAGATTTAAAAACAACACACAGAATCCTAAAAATAAATTATGTGGTGCAATAACACCTAAAGAATTATGCACTTCTCAAGTTATGATTTTTCGACATATACAGGAAATACATTTTCATAATGAAATAAAATCACTTACATTAAATAAACCTGTAAAATCAAACTTAAGTAGCTTACACATTTTTCTTGATCATCAACAATTAATAAGAGTAGGAGGACGTTTAGATAATGCACCAAACATTTCGTATGATAAAAAGCATCCAATAGTTTTACCCAAGTCAGACCATGTTACACATACTCTTATAAATTCTGAACATTTAAGACTATTACATGCTGGAGCTAAGTTAGTTCTCAGTTCATTATCGCAGGCATATTGGATAGTAGGTGGTATTCGCGAAGTCAAAAAGGTACTCCATAGGTGTATTGGATGCTTCCAAATCAAGGCCGCAACTGCTAAACAGCTTATGGGTTCATTACCTGCAGAGAGAACTACTCCCGCTCGACCTTTTGAGGTAACCGGTGTTGACTTTTGTGGTCCATTTGAAATGAAAATAGCTAGAATTCGTAAACCATTAATTACAAAAGCATATATTGCCTTATTTGTTTGCTTTTCTACTAAAGCAATACACTTAGAATTAATCAGTGACCTTACCACTGAAACCTTTTTAGCATGTCTTCGAAGATTTATATCTAGACGAGGTGTACCTAATAGAATTTATTGTGATAATGCAAAGACATTTAAGGGTGCTTCCAATTATTTAACTGAACTGTATAATCTTTTAGCGTCTAAACATAATATGGACTCTGTACATCATTTTTGCTCTGATAAATTAATTAATTTTAAGTTCATACCTAGTTATGCCCCAGAGTTTGGTGGTTTATGGGAAGCTGGGGTAAAAAGCGTAAAGTATCATTTAAAAAGGGTTGTGGGTTTTGCCTGTTTAACCTTTGAAGAGCTTTATACTATTATTACTCAAATAGAAGCCATATTAAACTCTAGGCCCTTGCTCCCTATGAGTAGCGATATATCTGACTTAACATATTTGACTCCGGGACATTTCCTAATTGGGGCTCCTCTCACTAGTATACCAGAACCGAACCTTTCAGATATTAATATAAATAGACTTAAGTTTTGGCAAATTTGTACTAAAATTAAACAAGAATTTTGGAAATTGTGGAGCAATGACTATTTAACTCAACTACAAAATAGACCCAAGTGGAAATATAATTATGATAATTTAAAAGAGGGTGACTTGGTCATTGTGAAGCAGGTTAATGTGCCATCATTATATTGGCCCATGGGGCGCATTGTTAAAACATTTCCTGGCTCTGACCATAAGGTTAGAGTGGCTGAAGTAAAGATGGCAAATGGTAGAACCTATGTTCGCTCTTATCAAAAATTATGTCCGCTTCCTTTAGTTAACTAGTAGATTATTTATAGGCCAAAGTTTCTTATATCTTTAGAATGGTATAATATTGTTAAAATAATTTAGTTTTAATTTAAAGTTGCATTAGGTTTAAGATGTAAGACTATGTTTAATTTCTCATACATACACATTTTACACAATTTATATTCTCATACTAGTATAGTTTTGTTTTTTGTCAAGCTTGCCCCGCCAACTATGTTCAGTACATGAACATAAATTGTAAAATTATTGTAGAATTATAGTGAAAAATAGTGCATCATAGATAATAAAATTAGTTAATTAAATAAGTCTCAAAAAAGGTGTAATAATGGCAATAATTTATCTTTAATATTAAAGTTTTGTGTATGGCAATTTTCCTTTCTCTCTTCTCTCTTGGACGGCCATTGCGTTAACATATAAAAAATTGTGTGCATTAATTTAGAGTCAAAATAATAAAATAAAGTTATTGAGAAAATTAAAGTATGTTTCATTAACACATATTTAGAAACTAGATTGGAGCAATTAGAAACATTATGGAACGATTTTAAAGAAGGACATGAAAATATTATTTTGAAAATTTCGAAAGACGAAGACAGAAAACTATCATATTTTAAAAATGAAGTGTTTGAAGCGTTTGAGGAGATGTATATCAGTACTAAATCTATGTTAAAGGAAATGATAATGCCTTTTTTAAAATCTTCGAATAATTCTCAAACTACCGGCGTTCCCGATGTTAACGATTCTAATAGAAACTGTGATATTAAGTTGCCGATTATTAAAATTCCAACCTTTACCGGTAAGTACGAGGAGTGGCAAACGTTTTACGATTTATTCTATTCTCTCATACATAACAATGAAGCTTTGTCACCGGTGCAAAAACTCCATTATTTAAAAAGTAATTTATCGGGTGAACCTGAAACAATGTTACGTAATTTTTCCATAACTGACGCCAATTATGAAGAAGCGTGGTGCCAACTTGTGAAGAGATATAATAACAAGAGGTTTAATTGCAACGCCATTTTGAAAATTCTGTTTACACAAAAGATGATTACTGCAGAGTCTGCGAGTCATATAAAGCAACTTCTAGAAACAACGGTTACCTGTTTAAAAGCATTATCGAATATGGGAATAGATACGCGTTCGTGGGATATAATTATCAACTATTTAGTCATTTCAAAACTGGACTCCGAGTCGATGCGACAGTGGGAACAACATGTAAGTGTCAAATCTGAGTTACCTACATGGTCCGAATTACAACTTTATTTAGAGTCAAGATTTAGATCCTTGGAAATGATCGAGTGTAATAATAATGAAAATAAATCTTTGTTAGCTAAATCCATTCCGAAAACGAAATCTTTTCATACCAATATGAATAACCAAATAAAAAATAACGAAATTGAAAATAACCAAATTAAATGTATTTTATGTAGTAGTGATCATTATATTTATAATTGTAAAATGTTTTCGAATATGTCAGTGCAAGACAGACAAAATTTAATAAAAAAATCTAGATTGTGCTTTAACTGTCTTGCTCCGTCACACTCTGTAATAAATTGTCGTCAATCTTCATGTTGTAAAAGGTGCGGACGCCGTCATCATTCAATGATTCATGTTGAACGCGAGCCTAAAGTTGTTAATCCAGTTGAGACGGCTTCTACATCTACAGGTATAGAGAATAAGTCTAGAGGTAAGCCTAATATTTTGTCAAATGATAACAACATTATAACAAATTTTTGTGAACATATTGATTCAAATAGTACTTTATTAGCTACAGTTCAAGTTTTAGTTGAGAGTAAAAATGGTAATAATCATGTTATTAGGGCTTTGTTAGACCAAGGGTCGCAGGCGTCGTTTGTGACAGAAGCAACAGTTCAGTTACTTAAACTTTCACGTAAGTCAGTAAGTGGTTGGGTGTCAGGTGTGGGAGAAGGGCAAATGAGAATTAAATACATGGTTTCATTATGTTTGAAATCACGCCACAATCCCGAGTCTAGAGTTTGTGTGAATGCATATGTATTGCGTACATTAACAACACTGCTACCTACCACTAAGCTACATTCACCTGAGTGGTCAGACATAGAAAAATTAGAGTTGGCTGATCCAGGATATACAACACCAGGAAAAATAGATATTCTTCTTGGAGCCGAGGTTTATAGTGATGTATTATTAAATGGTATCATGAAACATCCTACAAGTAATTTACTTGCACAAAATACTATTTTTGGTTGGGTATTGTCTGGTAAGATTTGTAGTCCACGCAACTCGGCAAGGAATACGGTATCTAGCTTGCATATACAACTTAAGGATGATGACATTCTTAAGCTTTTCTGGGAGCAAGAAAATGAACCGAACATAATTAAAAGAAGATTGTCAAAGGAAGAAGAAAGATGTGAAAAAATCTATGATGCTACAACTACGAGGGATAAGGAAGGGAGATTTATAGTTAAGTTACCATTTAGAACCGAACACCCTAGCTGTCAAAATGGCAAATTATATGAGATGGCTGCTAGAAGATTTATGAGCTTAGAGAAGAAGTTACAAAGTAATCAAGATTATCAAAAAGAATACATAAAGGTAATGCAAGAGTACATAGATTTAAAACATATGGTTGAAGTTGATTCGCAACACATTGACAATCAAAATACTGTCTACTTACCACACCACGGTGTGCTTAGAGAAGACAAAACAACAACGAAGCTGCGAATTGTTTTCGACGCTTCATGCAAGGGAGTTAATGGGTTTTCTTTAAATGATGATCTGCTGGTGGGCCCAAAGCTCCAGCAGGATCTACGACATATTTTGATGAGATGGAGGACTCATAAGATCTGTATAACTGCAGATATTATAAAAATGTACAGGATGGTACGTGTGGCAGAAGAAGACACAGATTTTCAGAGGCTACTTTGGAGATCCACACCCGATGAGCAATTAAGACATTACAAGCTGTTGAGACTGACTTTTGGGACTGCATGCGCTCCATATCTTGCTGTGAAGTCACTACAAAGATTAGCAGATGATGCAGAATTTAAATATCCAGAGGCTGCAAAAATAATAGAAAATGATTTCTACATGGATGACCTTTTAACAGGATGTGAAACAGAAGATGAAGCCATAGAAATTTACAATAATATGAACAAATTGTTGAACTCAGGAGGATTTGATCTCCAAAAGTGGAGTAGTAATAATCAAAATGTACTAAAATACATCGGAGAAAATAAGCGAGATGAACATGAACTCCCTCTTAAAATCAATAGTCTGGTGAAGGTGTTAGGAGTAATTTGGTGATGCGGATAATTTTGAATATACCTTAAATCTAGCAGAAACTAAACAACCTATAACAAAGCGACAAATTCTTTCAAATATAGCAAAGCTCTATGATCCTTTAGGTTGGTTGGCTCCGGTTGTTGTGATAGCAAAGATGATCATGCAGAAGCTATGGAAATCAGGCCTAGAATGGGATGATACTGTGCAAGGAAGTTTATTGGCTGAGTGGCTAAATTTCAGAGAAAATTTGATACATATAAAAAAGATTACTATACCTAGATCATTACATTTCTCTAAGATGTCTTCTGTAGAATTACATGTTTTTGCAGATGCTTCTCTGTTAGCATATGGGGCAGTTGTTTATGTTCGTGTAGTCAAGGATGAAAAGGTCTTTGTGAACTTAATAACAGCCAAGACAAAAGTAGCTCCAATTGATAAACAAATTTCCATACCTAGGCTGGAACTCTGTTCCGCGGCTCTGGCAGCTAAACTAATTTTTGAGACAGCTCAAGTAATGAATATACCTAAAGTTAACTTACATGCGTGGTCTGATTCCACAATTGTGTTGGCGTGGCTGAAGGGAGGACCAAGTCGATGGAATACCTTTGTAAGCAACAGAGTTTCTGACATTTTAAATATCTTAGACTATGAACAGTGGGGTCATGTTGCTTCAGAAGTAAACCCAGCTGACTGTGCCTCAAGAGGCTTACAAGCTTCAGAATTGGTGAATCATACATTATGGTGGAAAGGCCCTACCTGGTTGTCTACAAGGAACATGAAATTAAATTACTTAGAGATAGATGACACACAAGAAGAAGAGAAGGTCAAGATTTTAACTGTTTTAGTAGAAAGTGAACAAGATTTGATTTGGACAAAATTTTCTGATTTATCAAAAATGCTGAGAATCATATCATACTGTAAGAGATGGTTAAATGTTATTCAAAGAAAAGATAAAAAGCAAAGTGAGTCTAAATTTGTTACATTAGATGAAATTAATAAAACTTTAGAAAATTGTATAAAACAAGTTCAAGGTATAGAATTTAAAAATGAAATAAAACAGTTAAAGTCTCGTGGATGTGTTTCTAAGGGAAGTAAAATCCGTAATCTTTGTCCTATTTTTGATGAAATAGGAATACTAAGAGTTGGAGGTCGGATTCAGCAATCAAAGGTGCCCTATGATACTCAGCATCCCATAATTTTACCTGCTAAGAGTCATCTTAGCAGACTTTTAATTATGAATGCTCACAAGAAAACTTTACATGGCGGACCCCAGATGATGTTAAACTATATCAGATCAAAATATTGGATCTTACGAGCTAAAGGTCAAGTAAAGAAATATTACCGTGAGTGTGTAACATGTATTAGATACTCGAAGAAAACTACTCAGCAATTGATGGGTCAGTTGCCAGAGGTACGACTGAAACCAAGTCGACCTTTTAGTTCAGCTGGCGTGGACTATACAGGACCTATCAACATTAGATTTTCACCTGGCAGAGGTGCTAAGGCCTACAAAGGATACATATGTGTGTTTATATGTATGGTAACTCGTGCCATACATCTAGAGGCAGTAACGGATTTAACAACAAATGGATTTGTCGCAGCATTTAGGCGTTTCACAGCGAGGAGAGGACATTGTTCAAACATATACAGTGATAATGGTACTAATTTTGTAGGAGCCGACAAACAATTGCAAAATATGTTTAAGAGTGCTAAATCTTCAATGACAGGTGAATTAGCAGAGTTGTTAACATTAGAGCGTACTACATGGCATTTCATTCCTCCTCACGCACCAAATTTCGGTGGCTTATGGGAAGCGGGGGTTCGCAGTATGAAGGTACATCTTAGAAGAGTCATTGGGGATACAACACTTACATACGAGGAACTAACTACAGTGCTAACGCAAGTAGAAGCATGTTTAAATTCGCGACCTTTAACAATTTTGAGCGACGACCCTAATGATCCCTTACCCCTGACACCTGGTCATTTTTTGATTGGTGAGCCCTTACTTAACTTAACTGATGAAAATTATAGTCTATGTAAAATACCGTGTCATGAAAGGTGGAAATTGACACAAAAAATGGTAAATGATTTCTGGAACAGATGGTCCAAGGAATATTTAGTAAGTCTTAATCAAAGATATAAATGGCATAGTAAAAACACTGAACCAGAAATCGGTGATATTGTAATATTAAAGGAGGATAATATTCCACCTAGTAAGTGGGTATTAGGTAAAATAATTCATAAACATGTCGGTCCAGACAATATTACTCGTGTAGTGTCAATCAAATGTAAAAAGGGTATTTTTAAACGACCTTTAAATAAAATATGTATGCTTTTGAAACAAAACAATGATGAGACACAAAATAATTAAAAATTACAGTTTAACTAATAGGTACCATACATACTTTATTTAACTGGCCATTAATTAACATAAATAAAACAACTTAACATTTTTCAAATTTTATTTACATTATAAATTAAAAGTTTACTTTATTGTATTGTTACCTTTTGTTACTGTATTGTATAGACACTGCATTTATCTAAGTTAAGTTATTTACCTGTAAAATGATTTTGTATGCATTTAGCAATTGCAATATATATGTACTTAAGTGGTTGGATATTCAGAGACTAATTTTGAAATAAATAGTAGCATCAATTTATATTTTCAAAAGAGGAAAATGATTGTAATGTCATTTTCAGGGTTCAGTAAAATTAGAGCTAACTATATTGAGTTATAATTAAGTAAGAATATAGTTGTCAATTATATGTCAAACTTCTGAAAAAAAAAAAAAGGTAAAACATTTTATAGAAATTGAAACTGAATATCATTGGATGTAAAAAATAATAAGTTTGTAAAATAATAGTAAGTTTGTAAAAAAAAATATTAAGTGATACTTACCTGGGGATATACTATGAGCACCTATAATGAATTGAAATTAAACTGCTGTTTCTTTTTTCTTTTTCTGATATTTGAATAATATTAATAAATTTATAACATTGTTAATAAGACTTGTAGATTGGCCTGCATAAAAATTGAACAGCTCATGGTAGATCCGTTGATTTGATGTTATTTGTGTTATAAAATATAATTGTGTTTGTGTTATATAAGAACGCCGTCCTTTGGGGGGCGGAATGTCTATGTGAATATGTCTATTAATGTCACTTTACTTACAAACGTCAAGTTAGTCAGAAATAAACCTCTAAGCTGGACACACGCATCTTTCATTCGACCCTTCAAAAAACTTCTACACAATTTGAACCTTATTCTCATGTACAATATGAGAGAATCAGACTGAATACATTACTGCACAAAACGTGTAAGATACTCGTTTTGCACAGCACTTAGGACCATTTTTACGAGACCGTGATTATAGTTGATAGAACATAGCAATGGCCTACCTTCCTATATATGTATGTGTGTATATGTATGTATATTTAATTCTTCTAATATCATATTGCTTGTTAACTATATGCCAATTCTTTATCCACTGTTTGTACACTTCCCCACCGCATCTCTTTTCCTATGCTATGTCCTATGCCCAAAGGTCGTCTGAAAGAAATTGCTCTTTGCGATAAGACCACCTTTGTACATCTTTCTTTGCATGTGTCACTTATTTTTGTAGTTGTTTTTTTGTGGTGTACAATAAAGAGTATTTATTATTATTATTCCTATGACTTTTCAGAAGTTTCACTTCTGCCATGTGTGAATTTCATACACACTTTTGACGAGGTTAAAGGTAGGCCAGTGAGGGGTCTTAATATATTTCACAAAATACCTCATATGTTATGGGCTGTCTATTTAGAACTGTTCACTTGAGCGCCAAAGGTAGCTATTGCGTAACAGAATTTGGGTACGGAACCTTAAAAGAGAAAGAGCTATTCTTGAAAACTCTCAATCCAAGCCCAGTCATTTATAAACATATATTCCGCAGAGGGCAACGAAGTGTTCAGCCTGCAGCCCTTCACTTCCAGGGACTTGACCTCCCTGGCAGATCGTATCCTAGATCTGGCACAGCTGCAGTTCCTCTGCCCCAACGTGGGAAAGGATGACGTTTTCTTCAAGTACTACATTAAGCCTGGTCAGTGAAACTTATTTATTCATTACTAGCTAGGTCACCCAGTGATCGACATTCGACCACAATTAATTTAAATTTGATTTCAACTAATATTATAGCAAATATAATAGTTTTCAAGTAACTACAACAAATTACTGGTCACGAAAAATGAAAAGGTTATCGCATTATTATTAGGTAGACATATGAATACTTACGATTGAAAATAACTTTATTGACGAGACAATTTTATGAACATATACTTTGTCTTATAATTTAGGAGATAATGTAAAATCAAATTAACTCGCTTAATGTCGCCCGGGTTGAACAGTAACGGTTCCAAAATATGATTAGTACGTTTTGTCCTAAAATTAACGCGGATAAAACTGCGTGATAAAGCTAGTCTATATTATAATGCTGAAGAGTTTGTTTGTATGTTTGTTTGAAAGAGCTAATCTCAGGACCTACTGGTTGAATTTGAAAAATTCGTTCACTATTAAATAGCCCATTTGTCGAGGAAGGCTGTAGGATATATATCGTCTGCTAAGAGCAATAGAAGCGGAGTCCACGCGGACGATGTCGCGTGCAGAAGCTAGTTAAATATAAATGCAAATCCCAAAAATGCAACTCGCTCGCCATTATTATTTCTGTGGCATATATTTATTTATTTATGAATATAATTTACTGTTCTGTGTTAAAAAGACCATTATTTAACCATTAAGTCTACTCAACTACAACAGCCGTACTGGTGTAGTGGTGCGTGGTGACGCCTAAACATCGGCGGTTTGCGGGTTCGACTCCCGCTCGGGATGGATATTTTATGGATATACAGTATTTGTACAAATGTTTGTTTCCGATTTTGATGTCTCTCCGCCATGCCTTGGAGAACATGCCAAGTTGTCGTTTTCGGTTGTTATCATAAACACCACTCACTGCAGGGAATATACCCGCAGTGCAGCAGCGTGGTGAATTGAGCTTGTGATAGGCTGATGTGTGTCTGTGTGTTTTTTAAAAATTGACTTATAACTGTCCCAATCATACTAAAAGTGGAAAATTGGAGTAATTTTTTAAAGATAGTATTTGGTAATTTAGACTTGAAGTAGAAAGAAATACGAGAATTTAGAGTAAGGAGTAAACGACATTATGTATTTTTTTAATTCGAACAAAATGTGAGATTTATATTCGGGTATTGTTTTTGTCCGCTTCATTTTTAAAAACCGAAGTTTTAATCTCTTTCATTTCTTTTCTCGCTTTCATGCCTCTCTTACTTTCATGCTGCATACTTGTTCTTTCTTTCGTTCATCTCTTTCTTACTCGGGGGGTTCCCCACAACGTTTTTTTGGCCTGCTTTTTACTTAGCTACACTTACTTGAATTGTACGTAATTTGTTTTAAAAATGATTTTGGTTTACAGGCTATTATTTTATGTTGTTATTTTTGTATAATGTAATTTTTTTTTGGTGATGTTTATCATCCCCATTTCAAATTATTTTAATCTTGGCTAATTTTAATTTATACAAGTTTTATTCTTTATTATACACTATTGGGTCTTAAACTATGCTTAATCTTTGTTAACAAGTATTTACTAACAGATTGTTTATTTGTATAAATATTAAACCAACTTTTATTAATATTCGGCAGCGGTAGTGATAGTGAAAGATCCTCTACAACCGCCTCCGTCTATTTTGGCCGAGCGGAACCGGCTTAGGCGAAAACTGCCGGCTGCAGCCTGCCGGCGAGAGCGTTGCGAGTTACGTAGCCGAACTAAAGAGTTTGGCGCGTCACTGTAAGTTTGAGAAATTATTATACATACATACTAGCCGACCCCTGCCCACTTCGTTGGGCGTTAATTATTATATTAACCAAATAACATACTTTAAAGAACAAATTTTATAGCACTTAAATAAATATTATGTTGCTCCAACGCCATCTATCGAAAGTCGAGAAAACGTCGTCGATAGACTAAAATAAGGCTACATTAATGACGTCGAAAGACTACGAATTTTTTGTTCAATTAAAATAAAATATGTATAATAAATAATAATAATAGGCCGCAGAGTGAGACTCGACAGCGGTGAAGGCCTGTGAGGAACATGACGTGATAACGGAGTAAGGAATACATGTATTGTCTGCGGCAGAGAAAGCGCGGAGTAACAACCGTGGAAGTCGGGTGAAGTCGAGCCGGGTGAGAAAGAAGAAGAAGAAGAAGAAGAAGAAGAAGAAGAAGAAGAAGAAGAAGAAGAAGAAGAAGAAGAAGAAGAAGAAGAAGAAGAAGAAGAAGAAGAAGAAGAAGAAGAAGAAGAAGAAGAAGAAGAAGAAGAAGAAGAAGAAGAAGAAGAAGAAGAAGAAGAAGAAGAAGAAGAAGAAGGTCGTTCCTCATATAAGTCTAGTATTTTGGCTGTCATACAGTTCTTTTTAATATCCATACGGGGGGTTTTTAAATATTCCTCTTCCCAATTTCGATTTATATCTTCCCCATGCATAGATACGTCACTAAAAACATTATCTAATAAAGTTTCCAATAGTAAATAATTTATCAATGAGCTAAAAAGCACACATTAATAAGAAACGGTCGATAAATTACACACTGAAAATATAAATAATTCAAACAGTAAATAGAATAATTAAGAGGAATATTTTAATAATTATTTACCAACTAGTCAACTAAGCTCAAGCCATCATCGATATACTGATCATAGAACTCATTCCATCCTCAATCCTTAGTTTCTTTATGAATATGTCCTAGCTGTATTAAATCATTAATTTCTGGTTCCAAAGTATCTTTCGTCCACGAGTCTTGAATGCCATCATTATTTTGGCGATTTCTAATCACAATCTGTCGAGTAGATAAGGGTAGCAACTGTAGCCGTTGAATTTCTTTGCCGAGACTTAAACCACGTCCGTGTCCACGTCTACGCGATACACTTCTTTCACGCCCTCGTGTACGACATCGTGATGACGAAGCTCTATAATATGAATCATTAGATAGCGCCGGAGAAATTTGCTGATGGAACCATTTGTTTTATGCAAAGGACATAAAAACTGACGGCACACAAACACTGCTTGTTCACATTTGATACTTTCAACTAGTTACTAATAATGATAAATCTGACAATCATTATTAATTGGAAAATATTTCAATCGATTGACTTACCTCTGCGTAAGCGCACGTCTGTACGTACACGTTCCGTCGCCTTTTAAAAAAAATGACAGATGGGGATTGACAGTTTATTTATTCAATTTTCAATATTAGTTTTCATTATTTTATTTCAGTATATTAATCAAATTTTCGGCACGTCAAAATATAGCTTTTCGAGGAACAACTGAAAAGTTGTTTGACTCAAATAGCGGTAATTTTTTTTAAATTGGTAGAGAGTATTTAAAATTTTGATAATATATTATCAGATTACATTTCTCGAATACAAAAAGCTCAGCATCGTATGCCCCATTATCTTGGCATAATATTCAAAATGAATTAATTAATTTATTTATTTATTTATTTAAATTGGTTTGCTAGCAGTTGTTACATTCCTTATACTTGACAATATTAATTTTATAATAAACTACATTTATAAATGTACAACCATATTAAAGCAAACACGACATGCAAAGTTATCCTGTTAAGATACATTATTATAATTATTATTTAAAACATACATACACACACACACACACACACACACACACATACATACATACACACATACATAAGTAATTATCATTATCAGATCATAAGTTCATCAATTCATAGTCATATTATTTACAATTAAGTGATAAAATTACAACATCACAATAATTATCTAAAAAAATAAAATAATAATGACAATAATAATAAAAAGTGGGTAATATAAGTGGGTGGATATATATAATAATTATTGATATAAAGTCCTAAGACGAAATTTAAGTAGTACAGTTTTGTTAAACTTATGAGGGAACTTAGACCTTAAAACCTTGTCATAATTTTGTTTAAAGTTTTTATGAGAAACATGCCAATGTGTGTAATAAAACTCACACGAATTGCGAGTACTCCCATTTTCAAAATTATCATAACTGACTTTATTTACAATAATAAAAAGTCTTGTGACCGAGATTCATTATTGTAAACCAACGATCAGCGCCAGCTGTCAACACGTCGAAACATACGATGAACATCGATATAACAATAATAAAAGTCATTTAAAATTATAACAATGAAGTCCACTGACGGTAGATTTAAATCAAATCACAAAACTGGGCGCGTACATTACTATCTCTAAACATTTCGATTAATTTTGACCAAGATTTTACGAGTAATTGTGAGCTATATCTAATAACGCGTACTTGTGCATATAAATTGAAGTCGATCTTTATTGTGTGACACAAACGCAGTCACTGACAGACGAACCTCACCGTCAGTTATGAATCCTAAATCACGATGGCAAGATTTTATTTTTGAGTGTAAACTCAAACATTATGTTTCAAGTAGGGAGTACATCTTCAGTTTCTCTTATGTTTCTTTAATTTTTGCACTTCCGTTGCACGCAGCTGTCAACGGTATAACAATTCTCAATTTCAACTGTCACTCAAGTTTTATTTGCTTAAAGATCAGGAGATGCAACCAGTTCTGTATTGATTTTCTCATGTATATATCTCATGTACATAATTTTAAAAACTATAAAAATCACAGAGGTAGAGTACACAGTTCTGATAATTATGATTAAATTTTGTAACAAAGCGTCGTTCCATTGCAGTTGGAGTGAAGAAACGTAGATCGAAGAATGTGAATGTTCGGAGTGTCATAGAGTGTCTACTTGTTACTAGATGGCTCTCATCGTCATTTACAATATCTGAATCGCGATGGTAAGATTTTAATGTTTGTATATAAAGGCGATACTGATAATTTGAAACTGGCATGTAGTCTGCAGGTGCAATATTTGAACTGTAATTCAAATATTGCACTTACACTCACATTTGAACTACAAAAAAAAAATTGAACAAGTTTTCATTTTCCGTGCACTCTATGCTTTGAGGCAATTTTGTTAGTGACGAATCCTTATTGGCTTAAAATAAAGTTTTTAACTTTAATGAACGTTCAACTATAATATTATTTAAACTATAGTAATAATTAAGTGAGGTAGTAACTTCGGCTACATTCCTACAACATTCCACTAGGCTAAACGTCGACGAGGTTTGTTAGTTTAGACAACAGAGCTTAAAACTTAATGCATTCGTTGCAGTCCTTGAAATACGTAGAAATATAATGAAATTGTATTTCAGGGTTCTAAATAGCTTTTTTTTTAATTCACATAAATTATCAGTTACACAATTATTAGTAACTTTTAATTAAATATTCATATTACAAGCCGCGACAGGACCGCTCCTCGCAGATGTCGCTCAGACGAATCGTATTGATTTCAATTATTTTATCTGTATCCAACTAGTCTGTGAATATCTTCCTGTATGATCCTGTCTTCAGATCATATTGTAAAATGTACTTTAAACATCTATCAGGTGTTTTATTTACGTAAAACCAAACAATAATACTATATTTACGAATGGTTAGTAAAATATTTGACTTTACAATGCAGAATTATAATCACATTCATACACACATATAACACATATATGTGTGTCGATAGATGGCGCTCATCGTTGGCTGTAAATACTGAATCGCGGTGGCGAGATCGTTGTTGTTGTGTTCAAGTATATCTGTAAAACCCGTTGGGATTGTCACCACCCAGTGATAAACAGCACTTGAGAGAGTAATTTTTGCAGTTCCTTACACGTCACAGTGTGTAACGGAACCCCCCGTAACTAAATCTTCGCTGTCATTCTGCTATTTATATTTATTTATTTATTGTCCGCCTGCAGATAGGATAGCCTTAGAGCCCTAATATTTGGACTCTTGTTACTTTCATACAATTTATTTTATTACGGCTATTATTTTTATATCATTTTTTTATTTTTGTATCTGAATTTTATCTTGCGAATTTTGCAGTTCCTTACCACGTCACTGTGTGTATGTTTTTTTTTGTCTTATAACATACACACACGGTCGTCTGTTCCTATGGTAAGCAACTTAATGCTCATGTTACATGTAACAGCAGACTGTTGAATATTTATTTGATGAATATACGTAGAAATAATGCATATACATATAAATAAATAAATATAAATACTACTTACAGACTCAGGCGGAAATCAAACCCGCAACCCGCGGAGCAGTAAGAAGGACCACTAGAAACTGCGCCATCGGGCTAGTCTATACACAATGTGCGTTATAATAGTAGATATAAAAACAAATAAAAACAAAACAGTCAATGATAAAAGTTTGTTATCTAAGGGAATTTACTTTGTTTTTTTTTTTTTATCTATAGATATAATAAAATGGTAGGAAAGTCAAAACTGTACATGAAATATTTTTTTAAAAGAATATTTGGGGTGTGATCTACAATCGATACCGAAGCCAAGAATATAGTTTTTAGAATATTTGTCTGTTTGTCTGTATGTATGTCCGGGATAAACTCAAAAAGTACTGCATGGGTTTACTTTAAATTTGGCACGAATATTATTAAGAAGTCGGGTCAACATACAGGCTGCATATTATCACGCTATCACCTACGGGGAACGAGCAGTGAACCTTTATGTCTTCAACGCATTCTGTAACAACGTGTAATCTAACGACGCATATTTGAATGTTGTTGTTATTATGGTAATAACCATGCTATAAGCTAGCTTCACACTATAAAGACATTATGTAGTATATTTAGTATCAGCATTGCACACGTGCGAGGCAGGGGCGGGTCGCTAGTTTTTCATAAATTTCAAAAAAGTAGGAGCTTATCAATTCCACTGTATTTTAAGTGTCTTACCCGAGAACTTTTTACTGCATGGGACCTAGTTCGATGACTCTTTTTTTAATACATAAAGAAATACAATCTAATGGAAAATCTTCTCCTGTTTTGGAAGTCGAATAAAAATAAAGAAATAAACACACGTCTTACAAGGAAAACCAATTTTAATTATTATTTATGTCAGTCTTGTTACAGACGGACGAAGATGTTTAGTAACAAAGTTCCTTTACAGCTATGATTTCACGGAAATATGGAACGTGGTGATTTTTTTTAATTGGATGACTACTTTTGGAGTAATCTTTGATAGCGCGTACTTGACTATTTTTTCGTCTACCCACGATGTATTATTGATCGATGTAATTGCAGTCGTTTTTTTTCGCTTGCAATCAAACACAATTATTGAACTGAGCTTTAATATGCTTCAAAATTATTTCGACAAGGTTACGAGGTCTTTACATATAGACTAACTGTCGACTTTTCAAATGTATACCTACTGTAAATATTGTAAATAATGGATACCGACATACGTAAATAACTGTTAAATTTCAGAACACTATTTTTGCAGTTCTGTTACCCAAAAGTTTCAATGGAACGACAGTAATAAATCTCCACTGTGCTCATCTCACAGAGCTGTGTTTAGAAGAGTAACGGGACATTCAGAGACTACATATAGTTGAAATAGCTATAATGATAAACACTGATCATTAACTTTGTACGCCATTTCATTGTGTAAATGTAAGTTTAATTCAGTTATTAATCTTCTCACAGCGATTCAGTATTTGTAACCGTCTGTAAGTGTTGTTTGTGACGACGTTGAATATTTGTTTTGATATTTATAATTTAAATATAACTGAAAATTTAAGGGAATTCATAACCTTTGCTGCGTTATGAGCTCCACCAAATTTTCAATTTTCGAAGTAATCGTAATTAACTTTACATATAAAAATAAAAATCTTGTTACCGCGATTCAAAATAAACAACCAATGATGAGTGCCATCTAGTAACAAGTAGAAACATACCAGTACATCCAATATTGACTGTGTTTGATCTACGTGACTTTATTTAAGACAAATTTTTGTACTGCGGGTGTTAATTTTGTAACAGTATCTAGTATTTTGACGCCACGTTGGCGCAACATAGTAGGAAATATATCCGCCAACCCGCATTGGAGCAGCGTGGTGGATGAAGCTGTGATCCTTCTGATCCTAGATGGGGAAAGAGGCCTATGCCCAGTAGTGAGATATTACAGGCGGAAGCGTTTGACTTGTTAATAGATAAATGTCATCATCATCATCACACCATCACGTCAGCCTATCGTAGTCCACTGTTGGAGACAGGCCTCATTACTCAAAAAGTAGTTATCAGATCTCAATAAAATTTATATGTGACCACATAACAAACATCGGCTTTCGATTAAATTAAAAATCATCAAAATCGGTACACCCACTAAAAAGTTATACGGATTTTCGAGAGTTTCTCTCGATTCCTCTGGGATCCCATCATCAGATCCTGGTTTCCTTATCATAGTACTAAACTAGTAATATCTCCGTTCCAACAAATAAAGAATTAGAAAAATCGGTTTATAAACGACGGAGTTATCACCGAACATATATAAAAAAATATACGGTCGAATTGAGTAACCTCCTCCTTTTTTGAAGTCGGTTAAAAATTATTAAGGTTATGTTAAGTCTCGCTGATGTTGACAGTTTTTTTCTAATATAACAAGGATGTTGATTAAAATTAGTCGTTTGATCGTTACTAGGTTTTTTTATAATTAGGAAAGTTCCTTCGGTGCCCTACCTTAGTTAGTGGTGTGTGTCAGTAGTAGGTGGTGCTTATCTTTGATTACAAGTCACATTAAAAAAATTTCGAAGTGTCGTTCCCTGTCACTCGGTGAAACAGAGCTATTATACTAGGAATCAGCTGTCCGTCCGCGGTACACAGTTATGCTTATAACGTATACATCACTACATAGTATAAAACAAAGTCGCTTTTTCTGTCCCTGCAAATGTATCTACGCTTAAATCTTTAAAACTACGCAACGGATTTTGATGCGGTTCTTTTTAATAGATAGATTGATTCAAGAGGAAGGTTTATATGTATAATAACATCCATTAAATAGTGGAGAAATACTGTTATTTTTGAGTTTTCTAATGTTATGTCGTAAATAATAATTATTTTTTTCGCTTAAATTGCAAACGCAGGCTGAACCCTACGAGATTTATCAAAATAATGTACTAAGTATTGTACACATTGACAAAGGTCTACAGAAAACTCCGCGATGGTATATACCTATCTCTTATGGATATCCCACAATAAGATTTTTTTGTCATTTACCTTTTACGACAAATAATGGCTAATTTTCGAAGCGATTTTAACCAATACAGCATTAATCCTTATCCAATTAAATACATTGTTGATTGAATATAGATCTATATGGCCCTTTATAGCATATGATTTAAATGAATATTTTCGAAGATATCACAGATTTAAAAATTGCGGGACGTAGTGTTTGCGGCGGTACCGGCCGGCGGGCGGTGGCGGCAACGTGCCTATAAATAGCGCGTCGGAGGCTGCGATTCTCCCGATAGCATTTTGAATTTAGCAGCGATCGGATGCGTTTATTATCGGAACTCTCTAGCGAGGAAAATAACAATACTTAATAAAACAGTGCTTTTCAGCGCGACAACGTATCAGTAATTATAAGTTACTTACGATAAGTAATTGTATGATAGTAGTTTTAAAATATAAATTACATTTTATTTTAAGGTTAATTTTTAAATCGCACTTATAGAAATAATTAGTATAAGTACATACGGTTAGATAAGATTAACCATAATTTTTGTATTGGAATTTTCTATTAAGATCTTGGTTAAAATTTTGAGTTAGATCAATTTAATATTAGGGAAACTATTTTCAAATATAAATTACATTTTATTTTAAGGTTAATTTTTAAATCGCACTTATAGTAATAATTAGTATAAGTACATACGGTTAGATAAGATTAACCATAATTTTTGTATTGGAATTTTCTATTAAGATCTTGGTTAAAATTTTGAGTTAGATCAATTTAATATTAGGGAAATTATTTTCAAAAATCGTAATTTAAGTTGAGGTATGTAAGTTCAGAAAAAAAACATAATAGAATAGGTATCTTTTGTTGTTGATGATTGTTGATTATCTTTTGTTTTTAGTCGAACAAATAGCAAAGTATTTTTAATTAAATTAAAATCGTAAACGACCACCATTATTTTTCCGACTACCCACTTCTAACATATATATTTGATGCATTCACGTTGGTTACGACTCCCGAATCGTGCTGGCAAGGTTTAATTTAATGTTCACTTTGAGATTTCATCAGTCTTCATACTTTTTTAGAAATTAAAAAAAGACTGATCAGTAATTGATAAGTGAAATGACATTTGAATATAGTTAGATAAGTCAAAAAAGTTTACATTAACTAAATTTGTTTGACTTCATGGCGGTAATACGGTTGAAGACTTAAATATATTCTAGTATTTTGGTTGCAAAATAAGATTAAAATGATAAGTAAAACGAAATATTTACCATGTTTGTCGAGTCACCATAAGTTCCTGATATTTCGTTGGTTCTGATATAACGCCTGAGTGGGTGGATATATATAATAATTATTGATATAAAGTCCTAAGACGAAATTTAAGTAGTACAGTTTTGTTAAACTTATGAGGGAACTTAGACCTTAAAACCTTGTCATAATTTTGTTTAAAGTTTTTATGAGAAACATGCCAATGTGTGTAATAAAACTCACACGAATTGCGAGTACTCCCATTTTCAAAATTATCATAACTGACTTTATTTACAATAATAAAAAGTCTTGTGACCGAGATTCATTATTGTAAACCAACGATCAGCGCCAGCTGTCAACACGTCGAAACATACGATGAACATCGATATAACAATAATAAAAGTCATTTAAAATTATAACAATGAAGTCCACTGACGGTAGATTTAAATCAAATCACAAAACTGGGCGCGTACATTACTATCTCTAAACATTTCGATTAATTTTGACCAAGATTTTACGAGTAATTGTGAGCTATATCTAATAACGCGTACTTGTGCATATAAATTGAAGTCGATCTTTATTGTGTGACACAAACGCAGTCACTGACAGACGAACCTCACCGTCAGTTATGAATCCTAAATCACGATGGCAAGATTTTATTTTTGAGTGTAAACTCAAACATTATGTTTCAAGTAGGGAGTACATCTTCAGTTTCTCTTATGTTTCTTTAATTTTTGCACTTCCGTTGCACGCAGCTGTCAACGGTATAACAATTCTCAATTTCAACTGTCACTCAAGTTTTATTTGCTTAAAGATCAGGAGATGCAACCAGTTCTGTATTGATTTTCTCATGTATATATCTCATGTACATAATTTTAAAAACTATAAAAATCACAGAGGTAGAGTACACAGTTCTGATAATTATGATTAAATTTTGTAACAAAGCGTCGTTCCATTGCAGTTGGAGTGAAGAAACGTAGATCGAAGAATGTGAATGTTCGGAGTGTCATAGAGTGTCTACTTGTTACTAGATGGCTCTCATCGTCATTTACAATATCTGAATCGCGATGGTAAGATTTTAATGTTTGTATATAAAGGCGATACTGATAATTTGAAACTGGCATGTAGTCTGCAGGTGCAATATTTGAACTGTAATTCAAATATTGCACTTACACTCACATTTGAACTACAAAAAAAAAATTGAACAAGTTTTCATTTTCCGTGCACTCTATGCTTTGAGGCAATTTTGTTAGTGACGAATCCTTATTGGCTTAAAATAAAGTTTTTAACTTTAATGAACGTTCAACTATAATATTATTTAAACTATAGTAATAATTAAGTGAGGTAGTAACTTCGGCTACATTCCTACAACATTCCACTAGGCTAAACGTCGACGAGGTTTGTTAGTTTAGACAACAGAGCTTAAAACTTAATGCATTCGTTGCAGTCCTTGAAATACGTAGAAATATAATGAAATTGTATTTCAGGGTTCTAAATAGCTTTTTTTTTAATTCACATAAATTATCAGTTACACAATTATTAGTAACTTTTAATTAAATATTCATATTACAAGCCGCGACAGGACCGCTCCTCGCAGATGTCGCTCAGACGAATCGTATTGATTTCAATTATTTTATCTGTATCCAACTAGTCTGTGAATATCTTCCTGTATGATCCTGTCTTCAGATCATATTGTAAAATGTACTTTAAACATCTATCAGGTGTTTTATTTACGTAAAACCAAACAATAATACTATATTTACGAATGGTTAGTAAAATATTTGACTTTATAATGCAGAATTATAATCACATTCATACACACATAATATAACATATATGTGTGTCGATAGATGGCGCTCATCGTTGGCTATAAATACTGAATCGCGGTGGCGAGATCGTTGTTGTTGTGTTTAAGTATATCTGTAAAATCCGTTGGGATTGTCATCTCCCAGTGAGCACTTGAGAAAGTAATTTTTGCAGTTCCTTACACGTCACAGTGTGTAACGGAACCCCCCGTAACTAAATCTTCGCTGTCATTCTGCTATTTATATTTATTTATTTATTGTCCGTCTGCAGATAGGATAGCCTTAGAGCCCTAATATTTGGACTCTTGTTACTTCATACAATATATTTTATTACGGCTATTATTTTTATATCATTTTTTAATTTTTGTATCTGAATTTTATCTTGCGAATTTTTGCAGTTCCTTACCACGTCACTGTGTGTAAGGAAAACTTCCCCAGTCGGGCTGCTTCATATTTCGAGCAGGTAATTTCCTGCTGTGCCCTACCTCTGTTAATCAAATTAATAATCGCGGAGAAAAGGTTTTCACTGTTGTGTTTATTGTAGATTGTTTTTCCTAGTTTACATAAGTTTTAATTTCAATAATTGTGTTTGCTCGCAAACGAAAAAAAACCAACTTCAGTTACATCGACGAGTAATACAACGTAGATCGACGAAAAAATAGTCAAGCAACTACGCGTTATCAAAGATTACTCAAAAAGTAGTTATCAGATCTCGATAAAATTTAAATGTGACCACATGATAAACATCAGCTTTCGATTAAATTAAAAATTATTAAAATCGGTACACCCAGTAAAAAGTTATTACGGATTTTCAAGAGTTTCCTTCGATTTCTCTAGGATTCCATCATCAGATCCTAGTTTCCTTATCATGGTACCAAACTAGGGATATCCCCTTTCCAACAAAAAAAAAATTATTAAAATCGGTACATCCAGTAGAAAGTTATGCGGTATAATACAACGTAGGTCGACGAAAATAGCGTCAAGTAAAAACGCATTATTAGATATAGCTCGAAAAGTAGTTGTTAGATCTCAAATAAATTTAAATGGAACCAATTGGCACACACCACCTTTCGATTAAAATAAAATTTGTCGAAATCGGTCTACCCGGTCAAAAGTTCTAATGTAACATACATAAAAAAAAAAAAAAAAATTACAGTCGAATTGAGAACCTCCTCCTTTTTTGGAAGTCGGTTAAAAATATATAACTTTGGCACAACTGAAAGCCATTAAACCAATCAATCAATCAAAAATTATTTCCGTAACTATAGCAGATAGAATAACGTAAGCAGACCAAACAAAATCGTTTTTATTAACCGACTTCCAAAAAGGAGGAGGTTCTAAATTCGACTGTATTTTTTTTAATGTATGTTACCTCACAACTTTTGACTGGGAGGACCAATTTCGAAAAAAAAAATTATTCGAAATATGGTGTATGTCATTTGGTACCATTTAAATTTATTTGAGATCTAACAACTACTTTTCGAGTTATATCTAATAATGCGTTTTTACTTGTCTATTTTTTCGTAGGTCTTCGTTGTATTATACCGCATAACTTTTTACTGGGTGTACCGATTTTGATGATTTTTAATTTACCCAAAAGCTGATTTTTATAACGTGGTCACATTTTAATTTCATGAAGATCTGATTACAACTTTTTGAGTAATCTTTGATAACGAGTATTTACTGGACTTTTTTCGTCTACCTACGTTGTATTACTTGTCGATGTAGGTAATTAAAGTCGGTTTTTTTTTCGTTTGGGAGCAAACACAATTATGTATAAAAGCAAACTAATTAAACAACCATTTAAGCCATAAACCATTTGTGACATAATTAATAATTAAAAT
Organism: Melitaea cinxia; assembly: GCF_905220565.1. Classification (NCBI taxonomy): domain Eukaryota; kingdom Metazoa; phylum Arthropoda; class Insecta; order Lepidoptera; family Nymphalidae; genus Melitaea; species Melitaea cinxia. The sequence continues at coordinate 9,555,322 of NC_059418.1, read as the reverse complement.
TGGTTTCCTGTGTACGACGTGTGTCAAAAATAGGAGAAGATTCTCAAGCACTCGCGGCCATTCAGTCTATGCGCAATGTGCGTCATAATAGTAGATATAAAAACAAAACAAAGTCAATGATATTGATTTGTTATCTTAGGGCATTTACTTTTTATTTTTATTTTTAACCAATTTCAAAAAAGTAGGAGTTTATCAATTCCACTGTACTTTAAGTGTCTTACCCGAGAACTTTTTACTGCATGGGACCTAGTTCAATGATTCTTTTTTTTTATAAAACAATCGAATTGAGAATCTTCTCCTATTTTTGACACACGTCGTACACGGGAAACCAATTTTAATTATTATTTATGTCACTCTTGTTACAGACGGACGAAGATGTTTAGTAACAGAGTTCCTTCACAGCGATTAGCTCACGGAAATCTGGAACGTGGTGATTTTGTTTTAATTGGATGACTGAGCGCGTACTTTCTTGATTATTTTTTTGTCTACCCACGTTGTATTACTGGGTTACATTACTAATCAATGTAACTGAAGTCGCTTTTTTTCTCATTAGCGAGCAAACACAATTATTGAACTGAACTTTAATCTGCTTAAATATTAATTGTTGTGACAAGATTACGAGGTCTGTACATATAGACTAACTGTCGACTTTTCAAATGTATACCTACTGTAAATAATGGATACTGACAGACGTAAATAACGACTAAATTTCAAAACATTATTTATGCAGTTTCATTTCCCAAAGGTATGAATGGAAAGCTGTTTGCTCGTCTCACAGAGCTGTGCTTAGAAGAGTAATGGGACATTCAGAGACTACATATAGTTGAAATAGCTATAACGATAAACACTGATCATTAACTTTGTACGCCATTTCATTGTGCAATTGTAAGTGTGATTCAATTATTAATCTTCTCACAGCGATTCATTATTGGTAACAGTCTGTAAGATTCGTCTATGACAACGTTGAATATTTGTTTTGAAATTTATAATCTAAATATATCTGAAAATTTGGGGAAATTCATAACCTTTGCTGCGTTATGAGCTCCACCAAATTTTCAAATTTTGAATTGATTGTAATCAACTTTATATATAAAAGTAAAAATCTCGTTACCGCGATTCACAATAAGCAACCAACGATGAGTGCCATCTAGTAACAAGTAGAGACACACGAGTACATCCAATATTGACTGTGCTTGATCTGCGTAACTTTATTTAAGACGAAATTTTGTACTCCCCTATTCGTCCCAGGAGCTCTGGTCACCTTACTCACCACAGGAACACAACTTTGCTTGAAAACTTTCGTTCAAAACTCTGGCGGTACAAACGTCAGTGTGAATAAATGAGATCTATAATCACCAGATAATGAGGGGCAGTAATATTAAATGGGGCCGTTGTGAATAATTTTGTTTGATTTGGTAGTATAACTTTAAATACTTTGATCAAGTTTCTACATTCAAAAAACGATTTGTTTTAATTGTAAACTTTAATAAGCTTAAAATTAAGTTGTTGATTTGTAAAATGTCGTCTACAATAAAGTATTAAATAAATAAATAATAAATCTGATTTTTTTTATTTATTATTGATTTTTAAATAAAAATTCATATATTTATTAATTGGTTTTTTAAATTTGATTGAAAAGGCCTAAGACGTGAAAAATCGACATTGTTATCTTGCCAGCCAAAAAAGTTATAAAGGTCAAAATGTCACAAACCACACGGTCACGAGTTATAATGCCATCTTCATATTAACGCCGTAATAGAGGTGTATAGAAAATTCAGCTCACCAAGCATTTTTCGGCAGATTGGGGCTTTTTTTTATGTAAATGAAATATCCACGGGCATATAATGCCCGTGTTTTTGTCATTCCATATTTATTTATTTTTATTTAAACATGCATTGGTACTTCACTGCAACTTTAGATAACTTAATAGCTAGCCTTAGAACCTCTAAAAAGGTTGACGTGAGTCCACTAATCAAGACTATTCTACATATTGTTTTTTTTATAGATATTTTTTTTATTATATTTATACTTATTTACTAACTACAATATATGTACACTTATTTGCTACTTACAATAATTGTTAGTAGGTACTTTTTTTGTGTTCTTAGAAAATCTTTTTATCCATTTTACTTTTTTTTTTTGCAGATTGGGGTTTAAAAAGCCTACAATGACTGGACTGTTTGTTTGCTTTAACTACTTACTTAAATGATATGATATTGAATCCAAACGTACCTGCAACAAGAGAGTCAAAAGTTTAATCAAAACAATAAAAATAGTTTGAACGGAATATAATGTATTGAAGTTGCAACGGAACCTTTTGCTTCAATACTGTAACCGACAATGTTGTACCTTAATGTATATGTATGGTATCATATATTAAATTAACAAATCATTTTATGCAGTAGTGTTATGTTGGGTACTTGTAAAATGTTTTTCATTGTATGTTCCATTTGTTACTAGATGACATTCATTTTTAGTTATAAATTCTGAATCGTCACACGATTTGTATTGTTTAATATAGGGTAATGTTTTCGTATGTACATTCAATAACTTTTTGTTTTATTCGCTTCCAAGCCAACATGTAGCAAACTAGTAGTAAGTAACACAAGCTGGAATATACAAACAGACAGAGCGGCTTTTGTCTCTGATGGTGTTGCGCGGTGACGGTACTGATTATTTTAAAAAGGAGCATCACTGTACTCGTTCATAGATGGCGAACATCATCGCTTACAAAACCTGAATCGATGTTAGGATTGTCATTTTTCTATATAAAGACAATTCTGACAATTAAACAAAATGAGATTTCATCCATAAGAGTATCGTAAAGATTACTTTTTGGAAGAAATATCATTGTTAACATTTTCATGAGGAATTTGATCAACTTTTAGATTTGTCTGCACTCAAAGCTTAAACGAACTTTGTGACTAACGCATCGTTGTTATCGATAAATTAAAGTTGCAATTCAAACGGTTTCTCATGCAAGACATATAATGTTTATTTATTTATAGTAACTAGTGATCACCCAGTGGTCGAAAGTGTATGGAAGGTATGGGAAACTGCGATAACTTAATTTTATTACATTATTTCATCATTACAGCCTATACAGTCCACTGCTGGACATAGGCCTCCACAAGTTGACGCCAAAAATAACGTGAACTCATGTGTTTTGCCCATAGTCACCACGCTGGGCAGGCGGGTTGGTGACCGCAGGGCTGGCTTTGTCGCACCGAAGACGCTGCTGCCCGTCTTCGGCCTGTGTATTTCAAAGCCAGCAGTTGGATGGTTATCCCGCCATCGGTCGGCTTCTTAAGTTCCAAGGTGGTTGTGGAACCTTGTTATCCCTTAGTCGCCTCTTACGACACCCACGGGAAGAGAGGGGGTGGCTAAATTCTTTAGTGCCGTAGCCACACAGCATTATTACATTATTTATTTATTAGAAATCCGTAATTAGTTTCAGCTTCTGCAGAATGTTATCAAAAATGAGAGCAAGGTATCATCGTGCAGGCGGTACACAAACAAGACTGTTCTCCCGCTTTTAAAAGTATAATAACTGACTTTATATAGAAGGCATAGAATTACAACACCACGATTCATTACCCGTAACAGACCAATCAACGACTAAATATTCCTAGAGATTTTCGCTGTATGTTGAAACTTGTCGATAGATGGCGCTCGTGGTTCGAGCAAAGCTACGCCGATCAAACAAAAGCGAATGTACCGTGTATGTTTTTACTTGGTAACAGGTGGCACTCATCAAGTTACAAATCGCGTTGACAAGGTTTTTATTATTGTGTTTATAGTCGATTATGAGAATGTCTTGCTTTGCTAGCGTTAGCACAGTAGTTAATATAGTAGTTAGCTCTGTAGCTAGTGCGCTAATAGTTCATAAGTCTTTTGCTATCAGAAATTTTTCTAATTCCGTCCCCTATCACCATGTAGGAGAAACGGAACCCTAATACAATTTCTTACATACCATAATTAACACATAAAAATTAACATGGGTCGCGTCATCACTCACGTCGATTCATCTGTTCACACTATTTCCCTGATATAACTCGACTTATATAGCTTATCGCAGGAGGTGCAGACAATATTCGCTGTGTTTTAGACTCGTAAATAGATAGATGTCATCATCATCATCACACCTTCACTTCAGTCTATCGCAGTCCACTGCTGGACATAGGCATCCGCAAGTTTGCGCCAAAAATGAAAAATGACGCGAACTCAGGTGTGTTGCCCATAGTCACCACGCTGGGCAGACGGGTTGGCGACCATAGGGCTAGCTTTGTCACACCGTAGACGGCTATTACCCGTCTTCAGCTACTACCCGGCTTCTATTGTAACACTATCCGAAATCCTTTTAATGTTAAAATAATAATTGCGTTTGCAGGCAAACGAAGAAAAACCGATGATCAGATCTCGATGAAATTTAAATGTGACCATGATAAACATTCGATCCCCGCTGGAACGGTCAATTTTTGATATGATATTCAATAATGTTTAGAATTCCTAATGTGTGTGTAAATTCATTTTGTGATGTTTGACGTTGTCGTCTCGCACTACTCGCGTGTCGTCGTCGACTGCTCGACTAACAAGTTTATACGCCGCTGCACTTGAACGATGTTTAGTTTGTGAATCTTCCTGTAAGCGCATCTGTTTATAAATATTACGTACTCTGATGTGATGAGTCTGCAATATTTTTTTGCAAATTTGAACGCTCTTTTCTTATCAGCAATAAAACTAATTGCAACAAAACAATACTCTTTGTACGAATTGGTTCATAGTTTCTTTAAAATGGTAAAAAATGTATTTCGTTATCATAAAAAAGCAAGAAATGTATGTTTGTATGGAACTAGGATCAGATTGTTGTATCATTACTTTATTTTTCTATTACATTAGTAGGTTGTTGTAATTTACTGCTAACTACTAGTCGCCACTTTGATATATCTATTGGCACTGCTCATAAAGATAACGCGTATTTACTTGACTACGTTTACCTGCGTTGTATTACTGGTCGATGTTAAAATTACAAACACTAAAATTAAATAAAAATTTATATGTTGGGTACATCGCAATACAACATAACAATTCATAGTCGAGACAAGAAATTTACAATATGTAGGGTAGTGTTAAAATATATATACACGAGTTAACAGAAATATGTGCAACTGGAATTGTCATTGTTAAGGAGTTATTTTATGTTTCATTATAAATATAACAAAAATTAATACCTACACGTATTCACACCTATTCATTTTAAAGTGAAAACGTATTAATTGTTTTTATTAATCATAATTATGTATATAATTTTAGTAATTTAATATCATCATTTTTTAATTTTTTTATGTTATTATTATTATTCTTTTTCCTTGCCAAATTCATAACCTGTAGTTTAGTTTTAACATCGACCAGTAATAATACAACGTAAATAGACGAAAAAAAAAAAATAACAAACGCACTAGTCGTCACTAAGTTTCGAGGGTTCCCCTCAATTTCTCCGGGTTCCCATCATCAGATTCTAGTTTCCTTATCATGGTACCCTTGGGATATCTCGTTTCCAACAAAAAAACAATTATCGAAATCGGTTCATAAACGACGAAGTCGAAGGAAGAAGTTTATCCCCAAACATACATATAATATTATTATTTATATGATTAAAATTTAGTATCAGCATTGCACCCGTAAGTCGTATCTTTTTTTTCTTTGTATTATTGTACTGTTTGTTTCCTAAATAAAATAAAATAAAAATAAAATAAAACAACACGAATAAATCTTAGTAACACGGTTAATTGAACACGCGTAACAGACCCATCAACGACTGAACATTCCTAGACATGTTCGCTGTATGTTGCAACCTGTTGATAGATGGCGCTCCTGGTTCAAGCAAAGCTAGGCTGATTAATCAAAACGAATGTACCGTGTATGTTTCTACTAGGTAACAGATGGCACTCATCAAGTTACAAATCGCGGTGGAAACGTTTATATTATTGTGTTTATAGTCGTTGTGAGACTGTCTTGCTTTGCTAGCGTTAGCACAGTAGTTAATATTGTAGTTAGCGCTGTAGCTAGCGCTAATAGTTCATAAGATATTTGTTGTGTCCAACATAATTTTTCTAATTCCGTCCCCTATCACCATGTAGGAGAAACGGAACCCTAATATATTTACTTACATACCATAATTATTACATAAAAATTAACATGAGTCACTACTCGTGACGATTCACCTGTTCACATAATTTACCTGATATAATAACATCATCACTTCAGACTATCGCAGTCGCTGCCAGATATCGGTCTTCACAGGTTCAAGCCAAAAGTGGGATAAAGCTTTAGACTAAGGGGAAGGGGGTGGGGGTGGGGAACGCTACCCCTGGTACTACTGTCACACTTCGAAATCCCATGGTTATGGAGATATCCATGGTTAAAGTTTTGAGGTTAGAACGGATATAAATAAAGAAATACACACACGTCTTACAAGGAAAACCAATTTTAATTATTATTTATGTCAGTCATGTTACAGACGGGTGAAGATTTTTAGTAATAAATTTCCTTAACAGCTATGAGCTCACGGAAATCTGGAACGTAGCGATTTTTTTTTTAAATTGGATTACTACTTTTTGAGTAATTTTTGATAGCGCGTACTTTCTTGACTATTTTTTCGTCTACCCACGTTGTATTACTGGGTTACATAACTAGTCAATGTAATTGAAGTCGCTTTTCTTCTCGTTAGCGAGCAAACACAATTATCGAACTGAACTTTGATGTGCTTAAATATTAATTGTTTTAACAAGGTTACGAGGTCCTTACTTATAGACTAACTGTCGACTTGTCAAATGTACAAATACCTACTGTAAATATTGTAAATAATGGATACTGACAGACGTAAATAACTACTAAATTTCAAAACATTATTTATGCAGTTTCGTTTCCCAAAGGTATGAATGGAAAGCTGTCTGCTCGTCTCACAGAGCTGTGCTTAGAAGAGTAATGGGACATTCAGAGACTACATATAGTTGAAATAGCTATAACAATAAACACTGATAATTAACTTTGTACGCCATTTCAGTGCGTAATTGTAAGTTAAATTCGATTATTAATCTTCTCACAGCGATTCAGTATTGGTGACCGTCTGTAAGTGCCGTCTATGACGACGTTGAATATTTTTTTGAAATTTATAATTTAAATATTTGTGAATATTTGGAGATACATATAACGATGCGTTATGCGGCTCTCCAAGATATTCAATTTTCGAAGTGATCGTAATTAACTTTACATATAAAAATAAAAATCTCGTTACCGCGATTCACAATAAGCAACCAACGATGAGTGCCATCTAGTAACAAGTAGAGACACACGAGTACATCCAATATTGACTGTGCTTGATCTGCGTAACTTTATTTAAGACGAAATTTTGTACTCCCCTATTCGTCCCAGGAGCTCTGGTCACCTTACTCACCACAGGAACACAACTTTGCTTGAAAACTTTCGTTCAAAACTAAAATTCTTAAAGATTAATATATCAATGACGTATGCATCTGGCGGTACAAACGTCAGTGTGAATAAATGAGATCTATAATCACCAGATAATGAGGGGCAGTAATATTAAATGGGGCCGTTGAGAATAATTTTTTTGATTTGGTAGTATAACTTTAAATACTTTGATATCAAGTTTCTACATTCATAAAAATAGGTAAAAAAACTTTTTAAGTTAAACGGTTTTATGTTAAACATACATTGCAATGTTTAAGATAAATGTACTAAAAACCAAAAAATAATAAAATAGATACAGTCGTGGGAATTATAAACATATGCATAGACTAGACTAAAATAAAACCGTGGGGCACGTCAATTGTCTACAATCGTTGATTAAAATGTTTGTTTTGTAATGTTACACTATAATTAGGCAGTTGTTCAACCGACAACGATGGACGTGTGATAAGTAGGGCTAGAATGTGGAAACAAGCTAGCAAGCTCGATTATAAGCGAGTTTTAGGGTTTCATAGTGATGAGCGAGTAGTACTTTTATCATATGTTTTGTCGATTAAAGACAAACTACGAGCAGTGAAACGATTCCTCGCCAGCCAGCAGTGTGAATGTCCAACGATAAACTAGTTGAAACATCTCTTTTATTTACATGGAGTGTATAACTATTGGAATTTCCATGAGCAAGAAAATAGTAAGTAATTTCCTCACCGTCTGCGGGCCAACTGCCTATTTTAACGACGAATTAAACGATTCTTCTATCGCACATTAAGTCGATAATTTGTAGACAATTGACGTGCCCCACGGTTTTATTTTAGTCTAGTCTATGCATATGTTTATAATTCCCACGACTGTATCTATTTTATTATTTTTTGGTTTTTAGTACATTTATCTTAAACATTGCAATGTATGTTTAACATAAAACCGTTTAACTTAAAAAGTTTTTTTAGCTATTTTTATTTTCTAGTTTTTAGTTTTTATTTCGCATTCTGTTTAATTCATTTAGTGCTTCATTATTGCAAGGCCCATCTTAAATATTGAGGTTGTATAGTGCACTGTATTCTTCTTGTCAAGCCCTTTTATTTGATACCCATATTGGTGGGATTGATAAAAAAATTGTTATCAGACATTTGGTAGCGGCGGCCAGCTTAGATTTCAATTTTGCATAGTAAATTGTATTCTACTTGTTGAGACCTTTCATTTGATACACATGTTGATGGGATTGATAAAACCTAAGTTATCCGCCATTTTGTAGAGGCCGCCATCTTGGATTTTAATTTTATATAGTACATTGATTATACTGGTTGAGCACTTTCATTTGATACCCATATTGATGGGATCGATAAAACCTACGTTATCCGCCATTTTGTAGCGGCCGCCATCTTGTATTTCAATTTTTTATAGTATATTGTATTCTGCTTGTTGAGCCCTTTCATTTGATACCCATATTGATGGGATTGATAAAACCTACGTTATCCGCCATTTTGTAGCGGCCGCCATCTTGGATTTCAATTTTTTATAGTATATTGTATTCTGCTTATTGAGCCCTTTCATTTGATACCCATATTGATGGGATTAATAAAACATAAATTATCCGCCATTTTGTAGCGGCGGCCATCTTGAATTTATAATGATAATGAATAAACATAATTGTATTGTCACCAAAATCCAAAGTGTATACAAAATTTCAGATTAATCGGTTAACAGGAAGAGGGTGAAATTTGAATTACTAAATTTGACCCAAGAATAAAAAATTAAACAAACGGGGTGAGCTAAATAAAACCGTTTAAAAACGATTTGTTTTACTTATGAACTTTAATAAGCTTAAAATTAAATTGTTGATTTGTAAAATGTCGTTTACGATAAAGTATTAACCCGCCACCGGTGACGTCAATTTTACTTACATCATTGGTGACGCCGGTCTCATGCACCGGGATTTACAATGGAAGATTTATATAAATATTTTTTTTACTATCTATTTTATATTTATGTATATATGTTCTTTGATAATAAAACAAAGATATTTTGTTAATCACAGTACGTTTATTATATTTTTATTTATTTTAAAACAATGACACTTAAAACAAGAAAATTTGTTAACTTTTTAAACATAACTTTTGTTAGATCATAGAAAACACAAATATCAATATATTTTTTATATAAGTTCAGTCTTATCTCTTTTAGGACACTAGGAACTTACATAAAATAAACAAAAAAGTGGCATCATACCAACAAAAAAAAATAACAAAAAAAAATATAAAAAATGACTATTCTTCAGTCAAACAGCTTCTGCAGAAAGGCACTACATGTTCAAGACACAAATATTTTTTGCACTTGTCTGATGGCGATGTCTGATGGCGTTGATGGCCCGTCCTCATCGAGTACTTCTTGTAGAAGAGACTCGAGCCGACGCTGTTCATTTTCGAATGACATGCTAAAATAAATTTTATAATTTGAAATATGGTATTTTCGTGAAATATCGATAAAATTATGCCAATAAACTAACTAATCATAGGGAAATACAATCAAGTAATAACAAAACTAAAATAGTAAGTAAAAAATGGATATGGTCCTGATAAAATATGAACAATTAAAAATTCAACTATGACTGTTTTACTTACATAATCGGTGACACCGGTCTCACGCACCGGGATGGCGCCAAAACTTCAGAACGTGCGTCCGCTTCGATATCGCGGGGGGAACTGGTGACGGGCCGCGTGCAATGCGGCAGCTACTCGAGATCACGACGAAAATCGATTACGCGGGAAAAAGTTATTCGATTTATTTAAAACGCCCGGTCTCTCAGACATATACGTCACCGATGGCGGGTTAAATAAATAAATAATAAACCTGATTTTTTTATTTATTATTGATTTTTAAATAAAAAATTATATATTTATTAATTGATTTTTTAAAGTGGATTGAAAAGGCCTAAGACGTGAAAAATCGACATTGTTATCTTGCCAGCCAAAAAAGTTACAAAGCTCAAAAGGTCATAAAACACACGGTCACGAGTCATAACGTCGTCTTCATAATAACGCCGTAATAGAGGTGCATACAAAATTCAGCTCACTAAGATTTTTTCTTCAGATTGGGGTTTAAAAAGCCTGCAATGACTGGACTGTTTGTTGGCTTTAATTACTTACCTACATGATATGATATTGAATGCAAACGTACCTGCAACAAGAGAGTAAAAAGTTTTGTCAAAACAATAAAAATAGTTTGAAAGACAATAGAATGTATTGAAGTTGCAACGGAACCTTTTGCTCCACTACTGTACACCTTAATGTATGTGTATGGTATCATATATTAAATTAACAAATCATTTTATGCAATAGTGTTATGTTGGGTACTTGTAAAATGTTTTTCATTGTATGTTCCATTTGTTACTAGATGACATTCATTTTTAACCGACTTCCAAAAAAGGAGGAGGTTCTCAATTCGACTGTATTTTTTTTTTTTTTTTATGTATGTTACATCAGAACTTTTCACCGGGTAGACCGATTTCGACAAATTTTGTTTTAATCGAAAGGTGGTGTGTGCCAATTGGTCCCAAGTAAATTTATTTGAGATCTAACAACTACTTTTCGAGTTATATCTAATAATGCGTTTTTACTTGACGCTTTTTTCGTCGACCTACGTTGTATTATACCGCATAACTTTCTACTGCATGTACCGATTTTGATAATTCTTTTTTTGTTAGAAAGGGGATATCCCTAGTTTGGTACTGTGATAAGGAAACCAGGATCCGATGATGGGATCCAAGAGATATCGAGGGAATCTCTCGAAAATCCGTAATAACTTTTTACTGGGTGTACCGATTTTGATAATTTTTAATTTAATCGAAAGCTGATGTTTATCATATGGTCACATATAAATTTTATCGAGATCTGATAACTACTTTTTGAGTAATCTTTGATAACGCGTAGTTGCTTGACTATTTTTTCGTCGATCTACGTTGTATTACTTGTCGATGTAATTGAAGTCGGTTTTTTTTTCGTTTGCGAGCAAACACAATTATTAGTTATAAAGTCTGAATCGTCACACAATTTGTATTGTTTAATATAGGGGAATGTTTTCGTATGTACATTCAATTACTTTTTGTTTTATTCGCTTCCAAGCAAGTGTAGCCAGCTAGAAAGTAAGTAACACAAACTTGAACATACAGACATGGTGTTGCGTGACGACGGTACTGATTATTTTTAAAAGGAGCATCATTGTACTCGTTGATAGATGGCGCACATCATCGCTAAAAAAACGGAATCGCGATGTAAGGATTTTCATATTTCTACATAATTATAATTTTGATAATTAAAAAAAATTAGATTTCATCCATAAGATTATTGTAAAGGTTACTTTTTCAAGAGGAATTTGATCAATTTTTAGATTTGCTGCACTCAAAGCTTAAACGAACTTTGTGACTAACGAATCGTTGTTATTGATAAATTAAAGTTGCAATTCAAACGGTTTCTCGTGCAAGACATATAATGTTTACTTATTTATAGTAACTAGTGGTCACCCAGTGGTCGAAAGTGTATGAAAAGTGTATGGAAAACCGCGATAACTTAACTTTATTACATTATTTATTAGAAATCTGTAATTAATTTAACATTTGCGGGGTGTTATTAAAAATGAGAGAACAGTATCATCGTGCAAACGGCACACGAACGAGACCGTTTTCCCGCTTTTAAAAGTATAATAAATGACTGTATATAGAAGGAATATAATCTTAACACCACGACTCATTACCCGAAACAGACCGATTTACGACTGAACATTCCTAGACATGTTCGCTGTATGTTGGAACTGGTGCTCATGGTTCGAGCAAAACTAGGCCGACCAAACAAAAGCGAATGTACCGTGTATGTTTCTACTTGGTAACAGGTGGCACTCATCAAGTTACAAATCGCGGTGGCAAGGTTTTCATTATTGTGTTTATAATCAATTATGAGAATATCTTGCTTTGCTAGTGTTAGCACAGTAGTTAATGTGTAGTTAGCACTGTAGCTAGCGCTAATAGTTCATAAGATACTGTGTATTCACTACAATTTTTGTAATTCCGTCAACTATCACCATGTAGGAGAAACGGAACCCTAATACATTTACTTACATACCATAATTAATACATAAAAATAATTTTTAACAAAAAAAAACCGACTTCAAACAGGAAACTAAAAAGTGAAAAATAAATTTACTTAGTACAACGTAATTCGTATTTTGATTTAGTTAATCAGAAATGATTAAATAAATATTTTATAATTTTGAAGTCGGTGCCAAGTAAAACAATAACTACTCTAGTCTGCCGTCCTTTAACTAGAACCTCGTTAACCCTCAAATGGTCGATTTTGAGTTTTGAATGCAAAGTATTACAGTTTAAAATTCTCTATCTTTCTATGTACGATTTTTATTTTTGTGTTACCCACAATTAGGAATTCTAAACATTTTTGAATATCATATCAAAAATTGACCGCTCCAGCGGGATTCGAACCCGCGTCTTCGACATACCGTGTCGACGCTCTAGCCAATTAAGCTATGGAACGATATACTCGCTAGAGCGAAACTTTTGATATGATGATTTTTACTTTCGGTTTAAGCGAACCGTGGCGCCGTCTATAGTGAGTTCTTTACAGAGACTCGTAACTATTCAAAGTTTCATATTACAATGAAAATCTTTGACAGGAGACGACACCATGCTATTTTTAATATGTACGATTTTTATTTTTGTGTTACCCACAATTAGGAATTCTAAACATTTTTGAATATCATATCAAAAATTGACCGCTCCAGCGGGATTCGAACCCGCGTCTTCGACATACCGTGTCGACGCTCTAGCCAATTAAGCTATGGAACGATATACTCGCTAGAGCGAAACTTTTGATATGATGATTTTTACTTTCGGTTTAAGCGAACCGTGGCGCCGTCTATAGTGAGTTCTTTACAGAGACTCGTAACTATTCAAAGTTTCATATTACAATGAAAATCTTTGACAGGAGACGACACCATGCTATTTTTAATATGTACGATTTTTATTTTTGTGTTACCCACAATTAGGAATTCTAAACATTTTTGAATATCATATCAAAAATTGACCGCTCCAGCGGGATTCGAACCCGCGTCTTCGACATACCGTGTCGACGCTCTAGCCAATTAAGCTATGGAACGATATACTCGCTAGAGCGAAACTTTTGATATGATGATTTTTACTTTCGGTTTAAGCGAACCGTGGCGCCGTCTATAGTGAGTTCTTTACTGAGACTCGTAACTATTCAAAGTTTCATATTACAATGAAAATCTTTGACAGGAGACGACACCATGCTATTTTTAATATGTACGATTTTTATTTTTGTGTTACCCACAATTAGGAATTCTAAACATTTTTGAATATCATATCAAAAATTGACCGCTCCAGCGGGATTCGAACCCGCGTCTTCGACATACCGTGTCGACGCTCTAGCCAATTAAGCTATGGAACGATATACTCGCTAGAGCGAAACTTTTGATATGATGATTTTTACTTTCGGTTTAAGCGAACCGTGGCGCCGTCTATAGTGAGTTCTTTACAGAGACTCGTAACTATTCAAAGTTTCATATTACAATGAAAATCTTTGACAGGAGACGACACCATGCTATTTTTAATATGTACGATTTTTATTTTTGTGTTACCCACAATTAGGAATTCTAAACATTTTTGAATATCATATCAAAAATTGACCGCTCCAGCGGGATTCGAACCCGCGTCTTCGACATACCGTGTCGACGCTCTAGCCAATTAAGCTATGGAACGATATACTCGCTAGAGCGAAACTTTTGATATGATGATTTTTACTTTCGGTTTAAGCGAACCGTGGCGCCGTCTATAGTGAGTTCTTTACAGAGACTCGTAACTATTCAAAGTTTCATATTACAATGAAAATCTTTGACAGGAGACGACACCATGCTATTTTTAATATGTACGATTTTTATTTTTGTGTTACCCACAATTAGGAATTCTAAACATTTTTGAATATCATATCAAAAATTGACCGCTCCAGCGGGATTCGAACCCGCGTCTTCGACATACCGTGTCGACGCTCTAGCCAATTAAGCTATGGAACGATATACTCGCTAGAGCGAAACTTTTGATATGATGATTTTTACTTTCGGTTTAAGCGAACCGTGGCGCCGTCTATAGTGAGTTCTTTACAGAGACTCGTAACTATTCAAAGTTTCATATTACAATGAAAATCTTTGACAGGAGACGACACCATGCTATTTTTAATATGTACGATTTTTATTTTTGTGTTACCCACAATTAGGAATTCTAAACATTTTTGAATATCATATCAAAAATTGACCGCTCCAGCGGGATTCGAACCCGCGTCTTCGACATACCGTGTCGACGCTCTAGCCAATTAAGCTATGGAACGATATACTCGCTAGAGCGAAACTTTTGATATGATGATTTTTACTTTCGGTTTAAGCGAACCGTGGCGCCGTCTATAGTGAGTTCTTTACAGAGACTCGTAACTATTCAAAGTTTCATATTACAATGAAAATCTTTGACAGGAGACGACACCATGCTATTTTTAATATGTACGATTTTTATTTTTGTGTTACCCACAATTAGGAATTCTAAACATTTTTGAATATCATATCAAAAATTGACCGCTCCAGCGGGATTCGAACCCGCGTCTTCGACATACCGTGTCGACGCTCTAGCCAATTAAGCTATGGAACGATATACTCGCTAGAGCGAAACTTTTGATATGATGATTTTTACTTTCGGTTTAAGCGAACCGTGGCGCCGTCTATAGTGAGTTCTTTACAGAGACTCGTAACTATTCAAAGTTTCATATTACAATGAAAATCTTTGACAGGAGACGACACCATGCTATTTTTAATATGTACGATTTTTATTTTTGTGTTACCCACAATTAGGAATTCTAAACATTTTTGAATATCATATCAAAAATTGACCGCTCCAGCGGGATTCGAACCCGCGTCTTCGACATACCGTGTCGACGCTCTAGCCAATTAAGCTATGGAACGATATACTCGCTAGAGCGAAACTTTTGATATGATGATTTTTACTTTCGGTTTAAGCGAATTTTCATTGTAATATGAAACTTTGAATAGTTACGAGTCTCTGTAAAGAACTCACTATAGACGACGCCACGGTTCGCTTAAACCGAAAGTAAAAATCATCATATCAAAAGTTTCGCTCTAGCGAGTATATCGTTCCATAGCTTAATTGGCTAGAGCGTCGACACGGTATGTCGAAGACGCGGGTTCGAATCCCGCTGGAGCGGTCAATTTTTGATATGATATTCAAAAATGTTTAGAATTCCTAATTGTGGGTAACACAAAAATAAAAATCGTACATATTAAAAATAGCATGGTGTCGTCTCCTGTCAAAGATTTTCATTGTAATATGAAACTTTGAATAGTTACGAGTCTCTGTAAAGAACTCACTATAGACGGCGCCACGGTTCGCTTAAACCGAAAGTAAAAATCATCATATCAAAAGTTTCGCTCTAGCGAGTATATCGTTCCATAGCTTAATTGGCTAGAGCGTCGACACGGTATGTCGAAGACGCGGGTTCGAATCCCGCTGGAGCGGTCAATTTTTGATATGATATTCAAAAATGTTTAGAATTCCTAATTGTGGGTAACACAAAAATAAAAATCGTACATATTAAAAATAGCATGGTGTCGTCTCCTGTCAAAGATTTTCATTGTAATATGAAACTTTGAATAGTTACGAGTCTCTGTAAAGAACTCACTATAGACGACGCCACGGTTCGCTTAAACCGAAAGTAAAAATCATCATATCAAAAGTTTCGCTCTAGCGAGTATATCGTTCCATAGCTTAATTGGCTAGAGCGTCGACACGGTATGTCGAAGACGCGGGTTCGAATCCCGCTGGAGCGGTCAATTTTTGATATGATATTCAAAAATGTTTAGAATTCCTAATTGTGGGTAACACAAAAATAAAAATCGTACATATTAAAAATAGCATGGTGTCGTCTCCTGTCAAAGATTTTCATTGTAATATGAAACTTTGAATAGTTACGAGTCTCTGTAAAGAACTCACTATAGACGGCGCCACGGTTCGCTTAAACCGAAAGTAAAAATCATCATATCAAAAGTTTCGCTCTAGCGAGTATATCGTTCCATAGCTTAATTGGCTAGAGCGTCGACACGGTATGTCGAAGACGCGGGTTCGAATCCCGCTGGAGCGGTCAATTTTTGATATGATATTCAAAAATGTTTAGAATTCCTAATTGTGGGTAACACAAAAATAAAAATCGTACATATTAAAAATAGCATGGTGTCGTCTCCTGTCAAAGATTTTCATTGTAATATGAAACTTTGAATAGTTACGAGTCTCTGTAAAGAACTCACTATAGACGGCGCCACGGTTCGCTTAAACCGAAAGTAAAAATCATCATATCAAAAGTTTCGCTCTAGCGAGTATATCGTTCCATAGCTTAATTGGCTAGAGCGTCGACACGGTATGTCGAAGACGCGGGTTCGAATCCCGCTGGAGCGGTCAATTTTTGATATGATATTCAAAAATGTTTAGAATTCCTAATTGTGGGTAACACAAAAATAAAAATCGTACATATTAAAAATAGCATGGTGTCGTCTCCTGTCAAAGATTTTCATTGTAATATGAAACTTTGAATAGTTACGAGTCTCTGTAAAGAACTCACTATAGACGACGCCACGGTTCGCTTAAACCGAAAGTAAAAATCATCATATCAAAAGTTTCGCTCTAGCGAGTATATCGTTCCATAGCTTAATTGGCTAGAGCGTCGACACGGTATGTCGAAGACGCGGGTTCGAATCCCGCTGGAGCGGTCAATTTTTGATATGATATTCAAAAATGTTTAGAATTCCTAATTGTGGGTAACACAAAAATAAAAATCGTACATATTAAAAATAGCATGGTGTCGTCTCCTGTCAAAGATTTTCATTGTAATATGAAACTTTGAATAGTTACGAGTCTCTGTAAAGAACTCACTATAGACGGCGCCACGGTTCGCTTAAACCGAAAGTAAAAATCATCATATCAAAAGTTTCGCTCTAGCGAGTATATCGTTCCATAGCTTAATTGGCTAGAGCGTCGACACGGTATGTCGAAGACGCGGGTTCGAATCCCGCTGGAGCGGTCAATTTTTGATATGATATTCAAAAATGTTTAGAATTCCTAATTGTGGGTAACACAAAAATAAAAATCGTACATATTAAAAATAGCATGGTGTCGTCTCCTGTCAAAGATTTTCATTGTAATATGAAACTTTGAATAGTTACGAGTCTCTGTAAAGAACTCACTATAGACGGCGCCACGGTTCGCTTAAACCGAAAGTAAAAATCATCATATCAAAAGTTTCGCTCTAGCGAGTATATCGTTCCATAGCTTAATTGGCTAGAGCGTCGACACGGTATGTCGAAGACGCGGGTTCGAATCCCGCTGGAGCGGTCAATTTTTGATATGATATTCAAAAATGTTTAGAATCTCTATCTTTCTGTCTAAGAACCATAGCTCTATGACTTACAGTTTTAAAGATATTAAAACATGATATACCGTTAAATGGCAAAATATGCAACAAATTCTTGACTAAAAAGTGACTATACCACACTTCTTAGCTTGATGGACGTTTAAGTACCTTAGTTTCCAAATTCGCCTAATATTTTATTAACGTTTTATTAGCTTAAACTACGTTATTTGATTATTCTTGACTACAAATACTCTAAGGTCGTATAACGTGTTTATAGTTTAGGATCAATTTTCATAAAACACAATAAAACAACGCTATAAACTATTTATGACGAAAAACTTACCTTAATTCTAGTTAGTCCACCGTAACGGTATATTAGTCAAGTATTCAATACTGCGATTTTCTCAAAACAATTCATTAAAAAAGCGTTATTTACTTCTAACATGTAATTTGTTCAAAAAAATATTAGTCATTCTTAACTTAGTATCCGCTAACCCACGCTGCCTAACTAGAAACACGTTTTTCGTTGCTCGCGCTTCGTTCATTCTGGAAGTGTGCGGGCATGCGATATGCGCGCGGGGAGCCTTGTGAAACGCAAATTACAGGTACCTCACATCATTTTCATAACATAAGTAATATAATTAATATTATAAAAATGTCTAATAGTTACCAACCAGAATATGTTTCTAGTCAAGAAAATATAAACTTAATGTGTGATGAATCGATGCTAACAAGTCCGGCTCAGAGTTGCAGTTGTGATTATGATTCTGATGATTCAGTCAAAGATAAAGACTACATACCCACTGATAAAGATGACACAAACAGTGAGGATACAGACGATGATTTTGATAAAACACAAAATCCTCAAATCCTTAGAAGGCCTTCTGTAAATAATCTTGCTACCAATTTGGCTTCTATAGGACCAGTAAAACCTTTTCGACGGCATTCAATGAAAGCAATGACGTTACGGCCTTGTGTTGATATTGCGCCATTACAAAAAGTCGTATGACCATCGATGCGTCTTTTTTAAAAGAATTGGAAAAGACCACCCAAGAATCAACTAAAGCGCAAACCAAGCGGCGAAAGTATAGTACGAGTTTAAAAGAAAGACAATTAGAAAAGCAGAGACGAAAATTAATTCAACATAAAGTAAAAATTGGTTGTGACAATAAGTGTAGAAAAAAATGTTCATTAGTCTTTATAACTGATGAACGTGAAGAAATAAACAGAAAATTTTGGCTAATGACACATACAGAGACTAGAATTTTTGTAAGATTTAATTATGTGGTGGCCATTCCTAAAAGGAAGTATACTAATGAACCAAAGCGTAATCCGAGAAGGTCTTTTACGTTGCCGAAAGGCGATGGGACTCTCGTTTCTGTATGTAAAATATTTTTCTTAACAACTTTAGGATTTGAAAAACACAATGACTACATTTTATCCAACTGCCTTGATACAAGTAACGATACTGACAAACGTGGTAAACATACTAAAACGCCAAAATTTGACCGACGAATTATTACAGAACATATTGAAACATTCAATCCATCAGCGCCGCATTACCGTCATGAACATGCTCCAAATCGTCGCTATTTGACAAGTGAAGTTAACGTTAATTACATGTACAAAGAGACGTGAAGTGTACAAAGACTTTTGTTCAAAGCATCCCGACATAAAAATTGGATACGAACTGTACAGAACACACTTGAAAAGCATGAATATATCGTTTGCCAAACTTGGGAATGAGGAATGCGAGCTTTGCGAGACTTATAAGTAACATACTCGCGATACATGACATGATGCTCGCGAAGAAATAATAACCAATTGTGACCAATGTGCAACATGGGCTACCCATCACAAGAAATATAAGTACGCCAGACAATTTATATGATTCACATAAATCTTTGAAACAAAATACTGACGAAATATATTTTAGCAGTGACTTGGAGAAGGTCTTAATGTAACCAAGGCTCGACTCATTTAAATCCGTCATATTTTGTCTAAGATTAACAGCATTTAATCAAACTTTCGCTCCAGTTGGAAAAATCACCAAAGATTCAAAGCCATTTGCAGCTATTTGGCACGACGCTATCGCCGGGAGAAAGCAAGAAGACATTATGAGTGCCTATTACAACTTTTTTTTTACGTTTTCGTGATATCAAAAAAATAAATATTTGGATGGATAATTGCACGGCTCAAAACAAAAACTGGCTTTTTTTTTCTCTGTTAGCTGATCTTATTAATAGTGATGTGATTGCTACCGAACAAATGACATTATACTATTTTGAACCAGGACGTACATTTATGAGTTGTGACCAATTCCATCATCAAGTGGAGCTCTCTATGAAAAAAAAGGGCAGGATTTATGATTTTACTGATTTCGAAGAAGCTGTAGGGTCAGCTAATAGTGGTAAAGTAATCTTAAAATCTCTACAGCCTCAAGACTTTATTAACTATACAAATAATATATCAGACAGACGTATCCAAAATGCCAACCCTAGGGTTTATCTCAAACATATATCTCAAATTCGTTTCATTAGATCAAGCTTTGATCTACACTACAAAAATGATTTTGCTGAAAACTACAAAACGATGAAATTTTTGAATGACAAGTTTTTAAAAAAACCTAGCTAGGAATAAGATTTCGTTCACTACCCAAAGGAATAGAGAGAGATCGGAAACAAAATATAATTGATAAACTATCACCTATCATACCAAAGCATAAACTAATTTTTTTGGCAAAATTTACCAACTTGTGGCGATAGCGAAAGTCTTAAAGCACAAAAAAAGAAAACAAGAATCACTAATTAATAAGATAAACCTAACAGCCATTTATAATTATTGAGACTGATTATACTTAAAATATGTTCTAGTGAATGCCATATAATCTTTGTTTAAATAACTTACTTACTAGTATTATTGTAAGATATAAAGCACAAAGTTCCTTAAAGCAATCTGTGATTTAAACGAATGTCTTTTTGATAATATTAATGAGTAGTGTTATGTGATGGAAATTTTTATTATTGTCAAAACGCAAATATTGCCGCTATGGAAATAGTGCCTTAAAATAACTTTCTCATATTTATTGATTGTTTAGTAAGTTAAGAAAATTAATCAAGGCTGTGCTAGTGGTAATTTTGAAATCCTATAATACTGTTGATTTTTAAGTGTTAATGTGAAATAATAATTAATAATATGTTATTCATAATGAATAAAAGAAGAAATGTTAATTTATTTTTGAGATAACATTTTTTTTGTTGCTGTTTTTACAAATTGCTGCAGTTTATGTTTAATAATAAGTGAAGGAACCTTTTATAGTTATAACTTTTTAATAAAATTTGATTTAATTTTCATACTGCATTTTATTTAATCTTCCAGTTTTTTTATATGAGATGCTTAGCTATAAAGATGTTAGTAACAATCGAAGTAAGAGTTGCCTTTTTTTAGCTTAGTAAGCAAGTATATGTTTTTACAAAAGTTATTTTATTTTTCGGTAACACTTAGCTTAAAAGAGTCTTAGGTGCTTTAGCCTCTTCTTACGAAAGCTATTTATGTATAAAATTAAGAAAAATCTTAGCTACAAAACAGTTAATTGACTTAACGATTTTATAGTTAAGCATTTCAGGATAAATCTATCAAACATTACTAACCTTACATATTTAAAGAAAATGCTTAACTAAAGAGTCTCTAAGTGTAGGTTAGAGACATTTTAGTGCGGCAATCAATGTCAAAAAATATGTGTATTGCTTAGCTAAACCAAAATTCCTTGTTTTATAAATAATTCAAAGTATAATTCTGCGCAGAAAACATCCTAAATGATGCAGGAAAGTATTTGTTTAAATTATATCCAACAATCACTGTTCTATGTATAATAGTTTTCTAGAAACAACGATTCCCGCGTTTTTTGCGTTTTTCTCTAAAATCACTTTTTGGGGTTAACGTGGTTTTAGTTAAAGGACGGCAGTAGTATCTACTCGTAAGTTGTATTCAGTTTTCTTTCATATTTTTTTTCATTGACTATAAGGTTGAATACTGTTATTATTCTGTTATTGTTTTGACATATCTAATAATATTTTTTGTACTTGTTTGTTGTGTGTGTGTGTTGTTTGTATTTGTTATTGTAGCCAGGTTGTTGTAGTATTTACTTGGCACCAACTTGTTACATTAGCCTAACCCCACGGTATCAGTGTGCCTCCGACTTAACTTCATACGAAGATAATTAAACAATATATTTGAATATAAGAAACCCAGGTGTGCCCACAGCCTTATTTTCTCTGTACGGCACACGTGCAAGATTTCAACATCATTTCGGATGAAGATGGCAAGCAACGGAAAGCGACCACCGCAGAGACCACCGCAGCGACGGCCACACCGTGGAAACCTTTCTTCAACTTCGTTTTATTAAATCATTCTTTTACTTAACATCAGTAGGGAATCACCTCTCTTTAGTTATAAGTTTAATTGTAATTTAATTTAATAAATTATTATAAGTAAATTGCTTTTTTTTTGGCATCTGCGGCTGCAACAATCGTAACTAACTTCAAAATTATAAAATATTTATTTAATCATTTCTGATTAACTAAATCAAAATACGAATTACTTTGTACTAAGTAAATTTATTTTTCACTTTTTAGTTTCCTGTTTGAAGTCGTTTTTTTTTTTTGTTAAAAATTATTTTATTTTACAATTTTTAGTAATGGGTAGACCTAATAAGGATGCTTTTTCTCTTGTGTCGGGGGTCCGGAAACATACACAATACACAGGCACAAACACCCAGATCATGACAAATATCTATATGGCCAATACAAATGTCTGTCGTGCGCGGGGATTGAACCCACTAACGCCAGCGCAACAGCCAGTGCTGTGACAGCTGCGCTAACGCGTCGACATACTATGAGTAAAGTTCGCTATCAGGTGTACGTAATAACAACCGGGACTGACAGCCTAGCGTGTTCTCCGAGGCTAGGTTGGGAGAACCACAAGGATTAACAACTAGACCGAAAATAAATATTTGTATAAACATAAATATCCACTCCAAGCGGGAATAGAACCCGCGACCGTCGGTGTTTAGGCGCCGCCGACACGGCACATGCACAATTATATCAAAGCGGTCGTCAAACAGCAAAAGGTAACTGCTGTAAATTGTTGAGAAATTCCCTCGAGTGTTTATGGGCTCCATCATCAAACCTGGTCCTGCGACACAAATGATCACGAAGCAGGTAATTGCTATAAATCGTTGAAAAGTTCCCTCGACTATCTTTCGTCTCCATCATCAGACTTTGATGGCACTTGTAACTCATATAGGTGCAAAGTACTCATCAATAGAAACGAATTACGTTCAAACAGCAGGTAACTGCTATAAGTCGTTGAAGAGTACCCTCGACTATCTTTCGTCTTCATCATCAGACTGAAATGGCTTTTATAACTCATATATATGCAAAGTTCTCATCAATAGAAACGGATTAAGTTCAAACAGCAGGTAATTGCTATAAATCGTTAAAGGGTTCCCTCGACTATCTTTCTTCTCCATCATCAGATCGACTCCAGACCTTTATTAAATAGTAGTGCTTTATAGTACTTAATGAAAACATGATTAAATTTACTAGTCACCCTTACGATTTTTGAAAGTTTCCCTCGATTTCTCTGGGATCCCATCATCAGATCCTGGTTTCCTTATCACGGTACCAAACTATAAATATCTTCTTTCCAACAAAAAATAAAAATAGGTAAAAAAACTTTTTAAGTTAAACGGTTTTATGTTAAACATACATTGCAATGTTTAAGATAAATGTACTAAAAACCAAAAAATAATAAAATAGATACAGTCGTGGGAATTATAAACATATGCATAGACTAGACTAAAATAAAACCGTGGGGCACGTCAATTGTCTACAATCGTTGATTAAAATGTTTGTTTTGTAATGTTACACTATAATTAGGCAGTTGTTCAACCGACAACGATGGACGTGTGATAAGTAGGGCTAGAATGTGGAAACAAGCTAGCAAGCTCGATTATAAGCGAGTTTTAGGGTTTCATAGTGGTGAGCGAGTAGTACTTTTATCATATGTTTTGTCGATTAAAGACAAACTACGAGCAGTGAAACGATTCCTCGCCAGCCAGCAGTGTGAATGTCCAACGATAAACTAGTTGAAACATAGTAAGTAATTTCCTCACCGTCTGCGGGCCAACTGCCTATTTTAACGACGAATTAAACGATTCTTCTATCGCACATTAAGTCGATAATTTGTAGACAATTGACGTGCCCCGCGGTTTTATTTTAGTCTAGTCTATGCATATGTTTATAATTCCCACGACTGTATCTATTTTATTATTTTTTGGTTTTTAGTACATTTATCTTAAACATTGCAATGTATGTTTAACATAAAACCGTTTAACTTAAAAAGTTTTTTTACCTATTTTTATTTTCTAGTTTTTAGTTTTTATTTCGCATTCTGTTTAATTCATTTAGTGCTTCATTATTGCAAGGCCCATCTTAAATATTGAGGTTGTATAGTGCACTGTATTCTTCTTGTCAAGCGCTTTTATTTGATACCCATATTGGTGGGATTGATAAAAAATTGTTATCAGACATTTGGTAGCGGCGGCCAGCTTAGATTTCAATTTTGCATAGTAAATTGTATTCTACTTGTTGAGACCTTTCATTTGATACCCATGTTGATGGGATTGATAAAACCTAAGTTATCCGCCATTTTGTAGAGGCCGCCATCTTGGATTTTAATTTTATATAGTACATTGATTATACTGGTTGAGCACTTTCATTTGATACCCATATTGATGAGATCGATAAAACCTACGTTATCCGCCATTTTGTAGCGGCCGCCATCTTGTATTTCAATTTTTTATAGTATATTGTATTCTGCTTGTTGAGCCCTTTCATTTGATACCCATATTGATGGGATTGATAAAACCTACGTTATCCGCCATTTTGTAGCGGCCGCCATCTTGGATTTCAATTTTTTATAGTATATTGTATTCTGCTTGTTGAGCCCTTTCATTTGATACCCATATTGATGGGATTGATAAAACCTATGTTATCCGCCATTTTGTAGCGGCCGCCATCTTGGATTTCAATTTTTTATAGTATATTGTATTCTGCTTGTTGAGCCCTTTCATTTGATACCCATATTGATGGGATTAATAAGACATAAATTATCCGCCATTTTGTAGCGGCGGCCACCTTGAATTTATAATGATAATGAATAAACATAATTGTATTGTCACCAAAATCCAAAGTGTATACAAAATTTCAGATTAATCGGTTAACAGGAAGAGGGTGAAATTTGAATTACTAAATTTGACCCAAGAATAAAAAATAAAACAAACGGGGTGAGCTAAATAAAACCATTTAAAAAAAGAATTATCCAAATCGGTTCATAAACGAAGAAATTATCTCCGAACATACATAAAAAAAATATATATACGGTCGAATTGAGTAACCTCCTCCTTTTTTTGAAGTCGGTTAAAAAATTAGCATAAGTCGCTACTCGTAACGATTCACATGCTTCCAGGTGAACTTTAAAAAAAATTATCATAAGAAAAAAATTCATCACAGAGGCGATATAATGCTATACGTTATAAAATATTATATGTACAGAGTAGTTAGGAGGAAAATAAAGTAAATTACTATGACCCGCGGTTTCACCTGCAGCTCACAGTCTAATCCCAAAAGTATGTTGAAACGCCCTAAATATAATTGTGTTTGCTCGCAAACGAAAAAAAAACCGACTTCAGGAATTCTAAACATTTTTGAATATCATATCAAAAATTGACCGCTCCAGCGGGATTCGAACCCGCGTCTCCGACTGACCGTGTCGGCGCTCTAGCCAATTAAGCTATGGAACGATGTGCCCGCCAGAGCGAAATTCTTGATATGATGATTTCTATTTTCGGTTTAAGCGAACCGTGGCGCCGTCTATAGTGAGTTCTTTACAGAGACCCGTAACTATTCAAAGTTTCATATTACGATGAAAATCTTTGACAGGAGACGACACCATGCTATTTTTAATATGCACGATTTTATTTTTGTGTACCCACACATTAGGAATTCTAAACATTTTTGAATATCATATCAAAAATTGACCGCTCCAGCGGGATTCGAACCCGCGTCTCCGACTGACCGTGTCGGCGCTCTAGCCAATTAAGCTATGGAACGATGTGCCCGCCAGAGCGAAATTCTTGATATGATGATTTCTATTTTCGGTTTAAGCGAACCGTGGCGCCGTCTATAGTGAGTTCTTTACAGAGACCCGTAACTATTCAAAGTTTCAAATTACGATGAAAATCTTTGACAGGAGGCACATCGTTCCATAGCTTAATTGGCTAGAGCGCCGACACGGTCAGTCGGAGACGCGGGTTCGAATCCCGCTGGAGCGGTCAATTTTTGATATGATATTCAAAAATGTTTAGAATTCCTAATGTGTGGGTACACAAAAATAAAATCGTGCATATTAAAAATAGCATGGTGTCGTCTCCTGTCAAAGATTTTCATCGTAATATGAAACTTTGAATAGTTACGGGTCTCTGTAAAGAACTCACTATAGACGGCGCCACGGTTCGCTTAAACCGAAAATAGAAATCATCATATCAAGAATTTCGCTCTGGCGGGCACATCGTTCCATAGCTTAATTGGCTAGAGCGCCGACACGGTCAGTCGGAGACGCGGGTTCGAATCCCGCTGGAGCGGTCAATTTTTGATATGATATTCAAAATGTTTAGAATTCCTAATGTGGGTAACACAAAAATAAAATCTTAGATATTAAAAATAGCACGGTGTCGTCTCCTGTCAAAGATTTTCATTGTAATATGAAACTTTGAATAGTTACGGGTTTCTGTAAAGAGCTCACTATAGACGGCGCCACTGTTCGCTTAAACCGAAATTTAAAATTATCATATCGAAAATTTCGCTCGAGCGGGTGCATCGTTCCATAGCTTAATTGGCTAGAGCGCCGACACGGTACGTCGGAGACGCGGGTTCGAACCCCGCTGGAGCGGTCAATTTTTGATATGATATTCAAAATGTTTAGAATTCCTAATGTGGGTAACACAAAAATAAAATCTTAGATATTAAATGGGACCAATTGGCACACACCACCTTTCGATTAAAGAAAATTTTGTCGAAATCGGTCCACCCTGTCAAAAGTTCTGAAGTAACATACATAAAAAAGAAAATGCAGTCGAATTGAGAACCTCCTTCTTTTTTGGAAGTCGTTTAAAAGTAACATTCGTTTGCGACGGGAAACTGATATCTGACTTTTTATATATTTATTGTATACAACGTCGACCGTCTGTGTTACAAACCCAGGCTGGCGATATTTTAGTAACAAAGTGCCCTAAAAGCTACGAGAGCACCGAAACATAAAACTCGTTGAAACTTTTCTGAAATTCCTAAAAAGAGGACATACATTTGAATATAAAAGAAAATTATATTATATATATATATATATTACAGTGGCCTGTAACACAGCTTTTTTAAGCTAGCACGGGTCGCACGGCTTCTTGATAATGAAAACTACATAATTTGAGCCAAATAAAAACCATAAAAAAAATAATAATAATTTGTAAAATGATGATTCCATGGTTCTTTTGAAGCCTACTTGAATAAAGCTGTTTTTGATTTTCATTTTGATTTTACGACACTAGTAATGTTGAGTGTAAATGTTACACTCAAAATTACTCGTATCTAAAATCTAAATGATCATAACTAACTAAGATCTTGTTGTTAAATTCTATTGTAGATATTTAATTATTATTTATTTATTATTTATTTATTAATATGCGTAACAAGGATTGTGAGAGAACGACGTCTCACAGCAATCATTTTAGAACTAGAGAAAAACAAAAAGAAATTTTAACTGTTACAGATGATCCACTTTGAGAAACTTATATTTAAGACGATATTTCTCTCATTACTCTAAACAGTGTTATTACACGTTTATATTCAACCCTACAGCAAGTTTTAATTAAATATCAAAATTCATACTACAAGCCGCGATAAGAGCGCTCCCTCGCGGATGTAGCTCAGACCAATCGTCTTGATACTTTCAATTCTTACTAAAGTGGGTATAATAAAATTATAAATAATGTTATTGTATGAGGTACGCCTACAATTGTTGTGCTGTAAATGTCGCACTGACCAGTAAAAGCCAGATCACGGGAAGTGATTGATGATCATTCGTCACTCTGTTTAACAGATATACGTGTTTTTATTTTATTTTTATATTCATTATATTTATATACATTCATATTTCATTCATATTTATATTCAGTTTTCTTTTGATTACTTAAGTATTAGTTTCACAATAAATTTAATGATATATTATGTATGAATACTCGTATATACATATATTGTGTATGTTTGAGGATAACTTCGTCGATTATGAACCGATTTTGATAATTCTTTTTTTGTCGGGTAGAAGATATGTCAAGCGTCGTACCATTATAAGAAAATCAGGAGCTGATGACGGAATCCCGGAGAAATCGAGGGAAACCCTCGAAAATCGTAGTGGTGACTAGTGCGGTTATTAATTTTTGTACAAAATACTTCGGACACTAGATCCTTATAACAACATCTGCCTATTTAAACATTATATTACAATCAGTCAAGTCATTCAAAAGTAGTATTTATACATATTAGTGTAGGAAGTGTCGTGTTAATGTGCGGAACTTTTATTTAAAATCTTAAAACTTTCAAATAGACGCTTTTTTTCTTTTCCTCAAATAAGGCGACCCCGAGGGGCTTTACGTTTGACTTTCATCTCAAACTCATTTATTATTCACTAGCCTTCGACTTGTTGAATACTTCTCGATATCTAACCGATAGTGAGCTAAAAAAGGATTATTATATAATTCAAATCACGAAGGAACAGTTCACTGCGCAATTTGATCTTGAAATGAGATTAATAATTATGTTAATATTTGAAAATCGTGAAAATGAGGAGCACACTGATCGATGACAGAGGCTTATTTATTTAAGCTTATTGAATAGACCATATCTGAAATTAGCATACGGACAAACATACTTATCAGCTTTATAACAATAACATAGATAGGTGTGTATAGCAACTGTGTAAAAATAAAGATATCATCTGACGGGCGTTAATTGAAAGATAGGAGGGTTGAGATAAAAAGCACATGAATCATTTCTCAGCGGGTTCTGTGCGCTCCACCAGACGGTGAGTCCACTCGGCAATTTTGTATCGATAATTGTTGCTATATCATCGCGGGTGGAGTTATATTTTTATCTGCTGATTATTATCACATTTTAATTATCACATTAGATTTTTTTTATATAAAGGTTAGTTTCAATCGCAGTGCTGTGTGGCTACGGCACTAAAGAATTTAGCCACCCCCTCTCTTCCTGTGGGTGTCGTAAGAGGCGACTAAGAGATAACAAGGTTCCACAATCACCTTGGAACTTAAGAAGCCGACCGATGGCGGGATAACCATCCAACTGCTGGCTTTGAAATACACAGGCCGAAGACGGGCAGCAGCGTCTTCGGTGCGACAAAGCCAGTACTGCGGTCACCAACCCGCCTGCCCAGCGTGGTGACTATGGGCAAAACACATGAGTTCACGTTAGTTTTGGCGTAAACTTGTGGAGGCCTCCAGCAGTGGACTGTATAGGCTGTAATGATGACTCAATCGCAGTAACTATTGTAATTTGGAAAGGATGTGACAATCCCAACATTAAAATATTGTATTACAACTTTTCACAGTACTAAATAAAACAATAAACAGAATAAATATATAAGTATGTCTTTGAAGTATGAAAAGGTCAGAATGCAAGCAAGTAATGAGTATTGTACATAATATTTAATATCTAGTACAAAATTTTACCTAAGCTTTAAACGTGTTCCTCCTTCCTACAGGCTTACGTGTTCTACCCCCATATATCCTGAAATATATTTCACGACCCTTTATCAACCCTTCAACGCAATTAAGTAGTAAAAATCCGTAGCACGGGCGTCGAAATGACGTAAATTGTTTCTGAGCAAGGTTTGATTGGAGTTGATAAAGTAACCTCTCCAGTGGAAGTCACAGCTATGTACGAGTGTATCCTGTGTGTAAGCGAGGTTGCCTGCACTACTGTTGTGAACACGTTTAACGCTCAGCTTACACATACGTTACAATATAAGCTCGCTACTTTGACTCAAATGTAGTTTAAAAGTGATTTCAGTTTACCGTCGTAATGGAATACTTTAAAATTATGAATTAAATTTAAAGAAGTATCAGAAGCTTTTATAAGATATAAAGTAATAATATGAAATGGAACGTAACGCTTTTCTATATAAAAAATTTTTTTATTCATTAACCAACTTCCAAACATGGAGGAGGTTCTCAATTCGACTTTTTTCTTTTTAATGTATGTTACATCAGAACTTTTGACGGGGTGGACCGATTTCGACATTTTTTTTTTAATCGAAAGGTGGTGTGTGTCAATTGGTCCCATTTAAATTTTAAATTTTTTATAATACTTTTTATTAATAAAACTTTTTACTGAATATACCGATTTTGATAATTCTTTTTTTGTTGGAAAGGGGATATCTCTAGTTTGGTACCATGATAATGAAACTAGGATCTGACGATGGGATCCCAGAGAAATCGAGGGAAACTCTCGAAAATCCGCAATAACTTTTTACTGGGTGTACCGATTTTGATAATTTTTAATTTAATCAAAAGCTGATGTTTATCACGTGGTCACATATAAATTTTATTGGGATCTAATAACTAATTTTTGAGTAATCTTTGATAACGCGTAGTTACTTGACTATTTTTTCGTCGATCTACGTTGTATTACTCTTCGATGTAATTGAAGTCGGTTTTTTTTTTTTCGTTTGCGAGCAAACACAATTATATAACGAAGTAATTACGGTATGCGAACAGGATTACGTTTAACATACATATCTGTACATGTACGTGTTTTGGCCCGATGCCGCTTCCTATATTCCTATTTCATTTAACTCGTCGTTCGTGACATTCCACAGACATCACTAATTGACCGTTCGCAAGCCCCTGAGCCATTACTCGCTCGTTAGGTTCCTGGTGGCATAAAAAGTAATTATGTTTACAAGGAGGAATTTTCACTTCATGTTAAGAATTAGTATAACTTTAACAAATGTTATTAATCATAAATGACGTTATTACGATAGAACTAAATTATTGCTACGAATCGAATTATGTAAATGGCTATTTTGTTTTAAATTAAATACTTGTGATGAATAGCGTATTTATTTAGATAAGGATTAATATCAAGTTTATAAAAACATCTTCGAAATAATGAATTATTTTAGAACAAACTTGGTTAGCATAAAAAAGGTTAGAGTGAGCCAACCTTAAAGATAAAGACAAAAGATAGATGTATGCTGTTGCGGACTTTTTTTAGAACTTTTTTTTAGAACTAGAAGACGATCAATTCTGTTAAACATGATTTTTGCAAAAGTTTAACTGTTTTTACAACGCACGCAGAGGAAAAACAAACCCCCGATTTTGAAACATTCTTCATTGGTGTTCCGCTCCTTTTGGCCTTAGCATGATGCGTAAAGCATATAAACTTCCTCAATAAATGGACTATCTAACACAAAAAGAATTTTTCAAATCGGACCAGTAGTTTCTGAGATTAGACAGACAGACAGACAGACGGACAGACGGACAGACGGACAGACGGACAGACGGACAGACGGACAGACGGACAGACGGACAGACAGACAGACAGATAATAATTGGCTTTCGATTAAATTGAAAATCATCAAAATCGGTACAACCAGTAAAAAGTAATGCGGATTTTCAAGGGTTTTCCCTCGATTTCTCTGACACTGGAATCCCAGAAAAATCGCGGGAAACCTTCGAAAATTGTAGTAACGACTAGTGGGTTTGTTAATTTCTTTCGTCTACATACGTTGTATTACGTGTCGATGTAATTGAAGTCGGTGTTTTTTTTCGTTTGCGAGCAAACACAATTATTTTTTTCTTACATGCGTTGTCTTATTACTTTTTACGCGGTGTATCGATTTTTATGATTCTTTTTTTTGTTCGTGCTTGTCCAAGTTTGTGTTTTAAATTGCATTAAAATTTAACAAGACCTGAGGTGTGGTTTTCGAGTTATTTTTAATATTGTGTATTGTAAAATACTTGTTGATTTGAAGGTTTGTTTTGTTTGATAATAAACTTAATTACTTTCGTCTATGGAAAACGAAAGTAGGATATAATTGATCCATTAGTACTAAAAATAAGTCTTTTTATACTTTCCAGGTCTTTGAACATGGGTATAGACGGTACAATCTGTGGATACAAATGCCCAATATCCTGCACAGAAGATCACGACCCTCAATGTGCGATCTCGAACACAGGACACCGAAAAGTTTTCTTGAATCATTGTCAACTGGATCAGAATTCGTGTATTAATAATATTGGTACGTATATTATATTGTACACTTAGAATTAAAAAACAAAGTTTTAAGGTGCGAACGATTTAAACAAACTTTTACGAGCCCATTTTGCCGTCTTAGCAGTAGAATTTACAAACATTAATTATAAAACGATATTCTTTCTGGCCTAAAAATACATAAGTTTTGCATGCGTGTATGCATTAATTCAGCCTGTGTCCTCCCACTGGTGGGCATTGGCCTCTTTCTCTACGTAGGAGAAGGATTAGAGCTTAATCAACCACGCTGCACCACTGCGGCTTGGTGGATATTAATCCCTACTATGAGTATGTAACGATCGCTAACAGGTATTTATAATAACAACCGAGACCGACAGCTTAACGTGCTTTCCGAGGCATGGTGGGGAGACTCACAAGGATAACATCTATGCCGGAAAGGAATATTTATAGAGATACAAATATCCATCCCGAGCGGGATTCGAACACGCAAACCGTCGCTGTTTTAGGCGAGTACTCACACCACTACACCTGAGTGGTTGTAATATATTGTAATTTCATGAAATTTTAAACTATTTACGAGGATGTTTTAATAATTGCGATATATTTATTCAACTTTCTGTCAATTTAATGTAATATAGATTGTATCTAAATGTTTGTAGATGGATATATCCCGTAAATGGGTTTCACTGCGAGACCAAAAAAAGTATGTAGATTGAATCGTTCTTGAGTTGCGAAGGGGTCGAAACTAGCTCGAAATGATACACGGCGCGTAGCCATTTTATTTTTTAACTTGGCTGGACACGCAGCCCTGTGTGTAGATTCTTCAGTAAAAAAAACTCAGTCTAACAAGTTTGTGGTTTTATCTATACTAATAGTATAAAGCTGAAGAGTTTGTTTGTTTATTTGATTGTTTGAACGCGCTAATTTCAGAAACTACTGGTCCGATTTGAAAAATTATTTTATTGTTAGATAGCCCATTCATCGAGGAAGGCTATAGGCTATATATCATCACGCTAAGACCAAAAGGAGCGGAGCACCAATGAAGAATGTTTCAAAATCGGGGGTTCTTTTTCCTTTTGAGAGCTTCCTCTGCGTGCGCTGCGGAAACAGTTAAAGTTTCGCAAAAATTATGTATGACAGAATTGTTCCCCTTTAAAAGTTCTAAAAAAAAGTCCGCGACAGCATATATCTTTTGAGATTGGCTTACTATAACCTTTTTTATGCTAACCAAGTTTGTTCTAAAATAATGCATTATTTGCGAAGATGTTTTTATAAACATGATATTAATCCTTATCTAAATAAATACGTTATTCATCACAAGTATTTAATTTAAAACAAAATAGCCTTTTACATAATTCGATTTCAATGAGTATCTCCGGAGATATCGCAATTTTAAAATAACATCGCAGCAAAATAATGATCAAATATTGCGCGCGCCTCTGTTCCACGCGGACGAAGTCGCTCGTAGAAGCTAGTAATTTTATAACTACATAGCCAGTTATATTGTTATTGTTATATATATTTTGTTAAAGTATGGCACCGTCGACCTCTGTCTGAGTGCGTTGGAGGCAGGAAGGCTGACATGAACCAGAACAGAGGCTTCATAGCCTGGATGCAACGAGCCGGGATGATTGACAGAAACGGTAGGCTGGTTCTCAACTGACCTAATTATAGCTTTTGTAACATTATTATGTTCAAATAAATAAAATAATTATATATTTTTTTATTGTAATTTTCAATTATTTTAATTTTAAAATTTATGTGAAATATTTTTTTTTTTTTTTATCGTGCTGTGTGGCTACGGCACTAAAGAATTTAGCCACCCCCTCTCTTCCCGTGGGTGTCGTAAGAGGCGACTAAGAGATAACAAGGTTCCACAACCACCTTGGAACTTAAGAAGCCGACCGATGGCGGGATAACCATCCAACTGCTGGCTTTGAAATACACAGGCCGAAGACGGGCAGCAGCGTCTTCGGTGCGACAAAGCCAGTACTGCGGTCACCAACCCGCCTGCCCAGCGTGGTGACTATGGGCAAAACACATGAGTTCACGTTATTTTTGGCGTAAACTTGTGGAGGCCTATGTCCAGCAGTGGACTGTATAGGCTGTAATGATGATGATGATTTTTTTATCGTTGTATATTTTTTTCTCTTAAATGAATAAATGATTACACTCTTGTGTTTATACATTTTTTTATAATTTTTTTCATCAAATATTATTGATTATAATTTTGTAACATACACACACGTTCATCTGTTTCCAATATAAGTAACTTTAACACTTGTTTTACTACTGACATATTATTATTGCCCGATAAATATACATATGAATAATAAATACACATATCCCGACACGGGGCGGGCATCGAAACCACGTCCCCGGAGCAGAAAGTAAAGTCAAAACAAACGGACAACAATATGATTTCCGTAATATTTGCGCAACTTAGCGCTTTTCCCTTGAGTAAAGGGAGGCAAGTCTAAATCAAGAGAAAGCTAGTACAGATTAATTTTTCCTTGTTATAGGAACTAGACGTTAAAAGCATGTCGCAACTCATTTGGTCGCTAAAAGCCTCTGAAAGCTTTTAGTGATAGTCTAGACTATCGTAATAAACCATAACTGGTAATGGTTGCCATTACTTAAGTATGAAAGTACTTGATGACCTACAAGCAGACAGTTTGGGCTTTGAAATGTATGTGTTTTAGACTAATATATTTTCTAAGTCTTTCTATGTGCAACTTAAATGCCCGTGTCTGTAATAATTGTCTGATTTACATAACATTTCTTAATTAATACATATATTACATTTATTAATACTACAGGCTGAGAATTGAGTCGATAACATTGGAGTGGAGTGGAAAAGCGAGTGCCAACTGCGCAAGTCTCAATCAATATATTAATGCTATTTATTCGTATCATAATTTCACTTCAGCCTGTAATATCCCACTACTAGGCTTTTTACCCCATGTAGGAGAAGGATTATAGCTTAATCCACCACGCTACTCAACTGCGGGCTGGCGGATATATACCCTACTATGAGTAACGATCGCTATCAAGTGCACATGATGACAACCGGGACCGACAGCATAACGCGTCTTCCGAGTCACGGTGGGAGGACCCCAAACCCTAAAAAAAATTTTTATAAACACAAATATCCACTCCGAGCGGGTATCGAACCCAAAACCGTCGGTGCTTAGGCGGTTACTAACATAATGTACTCCTGAAATTGAACAGAACGGATTTGAAGCTTGTTGTAACACAAGACGTTACTCAGAGGGAGTATTTCACGGGATACAACTTACTTTAATTGACAGAATATCAAACTCAGAAGAATATCAGTGCTGCGTGGCTACGGCACCAAAGAATATAGCCACCCCCTCTCTTCCCGTGGGTGTCGTAAGAGGCGACTAAAGGATAACAAGGTTCCACTACCACCTTGGAACTTAAGAAGCCAACCGATGGCGTGATAACCATCTAACCGCTGGCTTTGAAATACACAGGCCGAAGACGGGCAGCAGCGTCTTAGATGAATGATGATGATGAATGATGAATGAGATGAATGATCAAACTCAGAAGAAATCAGAAACAGTTTTCTTTTAATCTCGTTATTATTCTATGAGTTTTAATAATAAACTATTCTTAGATTTAAAATGTACGTTGATTCTGTAATATCCTGAAAGTCGTCGTTTTTACCGGGCCCCATAATAATATAACAGTCTTTACAGAATCATGAATAGGTATTAAAATGAATAATTAATTACGGTTCGTATTCTTTTACAGAGAATGTAAAAGTTTTATAAGAGATTTTAATTTCTTTTTGTCAGTAAAAAGAAGGTACTGTTTTAACATCTGCTAAGTTAACGTTAAGTTGAAGCGGAACAAGGAAAAATTCCATTGAATATTAGGGTAAAATGATAAATTAGAAGTTATAATGAAACTTTATTTACGTCGTTACTCCAGTAATATTACACTGTGTATTACAAATATTAATATGTGAATACATTTAAATACACAAGTATGTAAATATGTATTATAATACAATCATAAGTTCCTTTCAAAGTCTAGTTTTAGTTTTCTTTGTTCACGAATGTCGGTGACGTGTCACGTGTATCATCCACTCGACCATCTGTCTTGAATGTGTTCGCTTTAGTTTCTTACCTACATGTTGTTCTTTTGAATTCAAACGTACCTGTAACAAACAGATCTAGTCAATAAAAGTTTTAATACAAAAATGAAAACGATTAGAGCATTGTACAAAATGTTATAATGGTTTGCAAATTTTGAAGTGATATACTTAAATTAAAAATGTAGCAGGTCCAACTCTGTCAATAAACATTGAAAAAATTACAAAGTATTTTAACACTGTGTGAAACTCAACACACGTTAAAAAACCGTATCGTGTATATCTGTGAAGCTATACCAGGTGCACCCCCACCCTCTAACAAAGGAACCGCCGGCTCACCAACCCCTTTGTCGTCCGAATTAATATTTAAACAAGATATAAGGGATGCTACGAGTCAGTTCATCGATAACTGGGATTATACTGGGACTTGAAATAATGTTCATTAAAATATATTAAACTCGTTTTTCGTTACTCTTCCATTTCAATCCTCATTCCTCTTGTACAATATAATTAGTAGAACTGTAAGTCGAGAAAGTTCTATTTCTAACCTGTAAAGTAAATTTAATATTTAAGACTGTATTAGTGAATGTTTTGTAATACAACTAGCTGTACGCGTGACTCCGTTCACACTGCCATCCATTTCATCGATCCTATACGCTAAAATATGTATACCAGCTTCGTCAGCTCACCTTAAGAGCATGGATGAATAAAATATTACCAAACCAATGCAAAAACCTTTATATATTGACAATCTACCATCTCAACTATTTATAAACCTCTATAAGGCTGTAGATCTAGAAAAAGTATGATCTATTTTTTTTCTTTTTTTACTATAACTAAAAGAAAGATATATCACAATAACAAAGTAAATTTATTTGCATATCGATAAACTTAAGCGAAGGACATCACTATATCACCGCAGGCGACGAAGCGTTCCAATTAGCTAAAACAAACACAGAGCGATATAGTATTTTCATTTCTGTTGCTCTTGCGGTCTACCTTGATGAGATGTGCGGTGTTGTGTGATTGATTTCACAAGAGGATTACTGTCATGTAAACGTTACTACGGAATCCAATCTACTCCTAATATTTAAAATTCTCGTGTCACGGTGTATGGTACCAAATTCCTCCAAAACGGCTGGACTGATGTTTATAAAATTTTGTGTGCATATTGGGTAGGTCTGAGAATCAGCCAACAGCCATTTTTATACCCCTAAATGATAAGGGTGACCCACTCCTAAATAATTTTTTTGATAAAATTTTATAATTTTTTTTAATTATGATTTGGCATTGAAAAAATATACACAATCCTAAATTTACACCTTTCTACCACCAACCCCTATTTTTCAGTAGCGTTTAGCGGCAAGACAATGATGGCCGGGACAGCTAGTTTTTGTATAAAATACTTTGGACGCTAAATCCTTATAACAATAGCTGCCTATTTAAAAACTATAATATATATCTAATCGGTCAAGTCATTCAAAAGGAGTATTTATACATGCCAGTGTAGTAAGTGTCGTTTTAATACAAACCCTTTATTTAAAATCTTAAAACTTTCAAAAAGTCGCTTTTTCTCCTTTCCTCATAAAAGGCGACCCCGAGGGACGCTGTGTTTGACTTTAATCTGAAACTCATTTCTTATTCACTAGCCTTCGACTTGTTGAATATTTCTCAAAAAGGAAGGAAGGAAAAAGGGTAATATTGCAATTCAGATCACGAAGGAACAGTTCACTGCACAATTTGATCTTGAAATGAGATTAATAATCATGTTAATATTCGAAATTCGTTAAAATAACGAGCACACGGATCGATGACAGAGGCTTATTTATTTAAGCTTATTTAATAGACCATATCTGATATTAGCATACAGACAAACTCATCAGCTATATAACAATATTATAGATAGGTGTGTGCTACATACACATACAAGTGACCTGTCTGTGTAAAAATAAAGATATCATCTGACGGGCGTTAATTGAAAGATCGGAGGGTTGACCATATGAATCATTTGGTCAGCGGGTTCTGTGCGCTCCACCGTCCACTCCGCAATTTTCCATCGATAATTATTGCTGTGTCAATACGAGTTGGATTATATTTTTATTACTGATTAAAGTTACATTGATGTGTTTTAAAACTGACCGTGTTTTCAATTGTAAGCGTTTTCTTTTTACAAAAAAGTTTGTTTACATCGCAGTAACTATTGTAATTTCCAATGGATGTGACAATCCGAACATTATAATATTGTATTATAACTTTTTCAAGTAATGAATAAAAAGATAAACAGAAAAAATATTTTATTTCTATGAAATATGATAAGGTCAGAACGCAAGCAAGTAATGAGTATTGTACATAATATTTAATACCTGGTTCCAAATGTTACCTAAACTTTATACGTGTTCCGCCTTCCTACACACGTAAGTATTCCACATCCATATATCCTGGGACATATTTCACGTCCCTTTATTAACTCTTCAACGCAATTAAGCAGTAAAAATCTGTAGCACGGGGGTCGAAATGACATAAATTGTTCTCGATAGAAAGGGTTGATTAGGAATTGATAAAGTAACCTCACCAGTGGAAGTAACAGCTACGTACGGAGTGTGTCCTGTGTGTAAACGAGGTTGCCTGCACTACTGTTGTGAACACATATAACGCCTGAACATAATAATAATAATAATAATAATAATAAATACTCTTTATTGTACACCACAAAGAAACATTACAACAAAAGTGATACATGAAAAGAAAGATGTACAAAGGCGATCTTATCGCTAAGAGCGATTTCTTCCAGACAACCTTTGGGCATAGGACATAGCGAAGAAAAAGAGAAGCGGTAGGGAAGTGTACAAACAGTTGATAAAGAATTGGTATATAGTTAACAAGCAGTATGATATTAACAGAAGTAAATATACATATACACATACATATACACACAATATACATACACATACATATATACAAATAAATATATACAAATAAATAAATATATATATATATATATATATATACTACATAAACAAATACTACATAATATATATATTTATGGAGCTGATAATGATAATTATGAAGTATTTAGTGACAAAAAATGCGCCTTTAGATATTTTTTAAAACAGGCAAGAGTTTGAGCTTTTCTTATAGAGAGAGGAAGAGAGTTCCAAAGTTGTACAGCTTTAACAGAAAAGGAGTTTGAATAAAAGGAAGTAGTATGAGAAGGAGTTTTGAGTGTTAAGGTTGAAGATGACCTGAGGGAACGTTCATGAGTGTCACAGAGAAACTCAAAGCGATTTTTTAGATAACGCGGTGTATCTGGATGGAAAAGTACACAATATAGTAAAGAAAGGATGTGAGTATTCCTGCGAAGGCGAGGAGACATGGTCATATTTGCGAAGACCAAATATGAACCGTATGCAGAGATTCTGGAGGCGCTCAAGCTTATTTAACTGCTCCTCTTTAAGGTCTAGGTAACAAATATCAGCATAGTCAAGAATCGGTAGTAGGAGTGACTGTGCTAACGCAATTTTGGTAGGCATAGGAAGAAAATATTGAAGCCGGCGGAGGGATCTGATAGCTGCGAATAATTTGCGACTTAACTCACTCAGTTGATGCGTCCACGAGAGGTGACTGTCAAAAATTATACCGAGGTTTTTTACTTTATCGCTGTAATTAATAACAGTGTTATTAAAAATGACGGGTGGTATAAGTGACCAGTCAATTCGAGACACTAGTTTTGAACTACCGATGATAATGACTTGACACTTAGAAGGATTGACGTTTAAACCGTATGATTTACTCCAACTATGAATGTTGTCCAAGTCATTATTCAACTCAATTATAGAGGTCGGTAAGTCCACTAATTTTGCATGAGAGTAAATTTGGAGATCGTCTGCATACAGGTGATAGGGAGAAGTTATATGAGGACCGAGAGAGTTTATGAAGATCGAAAAAAGAAGAGGAGACAACACGCCACCTTGTGGAACGCCGGCAATTACGCTTAACCAGTCTGAAAATGAATTTTCGACACGCAGACGCTGCCGCTGTCCGCACAAGTAACTATGAAACCAGCCAATTGCCGATGGAGATATGCCAAGAGAACACAAGATAGCCAGTAGAATATCAAAATCGACAGTATTAAACGCATTGCTAAAGTCTAGCAGGGTCAATACCGTGAGATTCTGTCCGTCCATAGCTAATCGAATGTCGTCAGTGATTTTGACCAGAGCCGTAGCCGTACTATGACCTTTACGGAAACCGGACTAATAA
The DNA here is from genome assembly GCF_905220565.1 of Melitaea cinxia. Taxonomy (NCBI): domain Eukaryota; kingdom Metazoa; phylum Arthropoda; class Insecta; order Lepidoptera; family Nymphalidae; genus Melitaea; species Melitaea cinxia. The sequence goes on along the minus strand of NC_059418.1, from coordinate 9,514,574 downwards.
GGATTTAGGAGATTGTTTGAGTGCAGGAACAGTGAAAGCTGCTGATGGACAAGACGCTCTAAGACTTTGGACAAAAAAGGAAGGATTGATATTGGACGAAGATCAGAAAAGGCGATGGAATTAGGTTTCTTGGGTAAAGGAATAATTTGAGCGTCTTTCCAGCAGGTAGGAAAAGTATTGGTACACAAGGATTCGTTTAAGATATGAGTTATAACAGGTAGAAGGGAATCTAAGATAGGGATGATCATATTACGGCTAATAGAATCAGATCCTACGGCATCTGAATTAACGGCAAATATGCTCTTCTTGACATCACATACAGACAATTGAGAGAAAGTAAAAGATGATGACAGTAAAGGAGTTCTAATAGCAGAAAGTTGGTTGAGAGTGTTAGATTTAGTCCTAGAGTCTATATTGACAGAGGATGTGAAATATTTATTAAGTTGGTTAAGGTTAAATGAGTTTGAAGCTATATTTTGTTTGATTTTGCCAACTCCTAGTGATTTGAGGAATTTCCAAATTTTCGCAGAATCTGCTTCCTCTGAAATAGAAGTATGGATATGGCGTCGTTGTGCATCCCTACATGCCTTGTTGCAGCGATTCCGAGATATTCTATACTTCTCCTTGTTCGACGGGCTCGGGTCAGCCTTATATCTGACTTTTGCTTTGTTCTTTAGAAGCTGTAACGACTTAATTTCCGTTGTAAGCCAGGGAGCAGGCAGATGTCTAATACGCACGGGTCGAACAGGAGCATGTACATCGTATAGTTGGATTAGGCGGGAGTTAAAGATATCAATTTTTTCATCCACTGCAGAAGAGCTAAATAACGCTGACCAGTCAATCATAGCAGCGTCCTCACGTAGGCGGTTCAACTCCATACCCCGAAAACTGCGCTGCAGAAGAATTCTCGACTTTGCCTTTGGTGGTCTGATCTTATATGAGAGGAAAATGAGATCGTGGTAAGAGAATGCATCGGCCGGGCACTGTCCATGCTTAACAACAAAGTCTGGAGAGGAGACAAATATCAAATCAAGGAGTGATGGAGACACACTAAACTAACTAACTAACATACACAGATGCTACAGTATAAGCTCGCTACTTTGACTCAAATGTAGTTTAAAAGTGATTCCAGACAACAGTTATAATTTTATTCTTTTAAATTTCGAATAAAATTTAAAGTAGTATTATAAAGATGTCAAAAAATAAATAACAATATGTTCACTGGAACGTAAGGATTTTCTATCAAAAATAATGTCACTTCATATAACGAAGTAATTACAGTATGTGAACAGGATTACGTTTAATGCACACATCTGTACACGTATATTCACCCGATTTCAATCGTAAGTATTCTGTCTACTATTTCATTTAACTCGTCGTTCGTGATATTCCACAGACATCACTAATTGACTGTTCGCAGCCCCTGAGCCATTACTCGCTCGTTAGGTTCCAGGTGGATGTATAAAAAGTAATATCGTTTACTCCATATTAAGCCTTTTTATAACTTTGACAAATATATTACACTAACAAACAGCGCAGCTTTAAAAAGTATGGTGAGGATTCAAATATCTATTCATTTGCACGTCGACTTCAAATCTTTATAATTCTAGTAAATTTAAAGCTCATTGTATCAATAGTATACCATCGTATAAATAACATCCAAAGCGTGAAATTGAATCCAACTTCTCGTGAAATACAAATGTCTTATAGCTACCGAAAAATCGTATAGAAATTTAAATGTAATCTTAAATTCAGCGTCTACTGCGCCTCAATATAAACAGATTTTCTATCGTCGTTTCAAAAATTTTCTTCCGAAATGTTATAAATAAGAAAAAGGAAAAAAGATATTAAGTTGGCGTCACACATATGTTGCGATGCGATATTCATATGCGAGTTATTGGTCTCGGGGAAACTGTCGCGCGCAGAGAACGAAAAACGAGAAAATATTTTTTCATTCTATTAGCATTAAATACGTCCAGTCATACGTCTTACATAATTTTACATTTACATTTACATTTGACTAGCCCGTTGGCGCAGTTTGTAGTGACCCTGCTTTCTGCTCCGAGGGTTGTGGGTTCGATTCCCACCCCGAGTCTGGGTGTAATATAAATATTTATTTATATATTTATATATGTATTATTTATAAGTATGTTTATCGAAAAAAAAAATATGTAGCTATATACCAGTCGGCTGTTACCTATAACACAAGCATTAAGTTGCTTACTTTAGGAACAGACGACCGTGTGTGTATTGTGTAGATATTTATTTATTTATTTATTTATTTATTTATTTATAATACGCGTCTCTTTCACTCACGAGCTATCTCTTTCTAACGTGTAAGAAAACAGTGATTAGAGCAAAGAATGCTGAACCCCATTTGTATCGTTATTAGCGATCCCCTGAACACTTGACAAAACTTTGACTAATTAAGGATGGGCCAATTTATAGGAGAAAGCAATTTAGTGCAACAAATAAAAAGTAGGAATATGCATAATTTAGATTAATTTGTTAGTTTCTTTATCAAACGGATTCAGTTTGTGTTGGACCCAGACACGAAGACTTTCGTAGCACTGGATAAAATTTTACATGACGTAATTCTTACGATCTGTGAGAATAAAAAAAATACGAGGACAAACACATTTCTTCTATAGAAGCCTCCCCTTGTTATGACAATAATATTTCAAGTGTCTACACAAGTTGAGACTGTAAAAGAACAGTTTAAAATAAACAGCTCAAAGATATACAAACAAATAGACGAGCGGATAATGAGGTTATAACATGATTGCGTTTTCTTACTTCTAGTTTATTTTAAACACAAAAACGCTCTCAGCAATAACTTGTACCACAGCATAAAGGATCAAAGTTAGATACTTAGGAGCAAAGTCTAATTACACAGAAAATTTTTATAGCTCAGAGATAACTTGAAAGAATTTACATCAAATGTTAAAGGCGCATTAATCTCATTATGTTCATAAGGTTCTCATTTGCTGCTCAGTGCTTACGAGAATTCTTTTTATGAGTATTCTTATAACGATTCAGATGACAACACGTCACGTATTAAATATTGTTTCTAGTACTGATGTTAGTTCAGATCTACTATCTGTCAGATATGTTTCATTTTGACGTTCATGGCCGTTTCTAATTACCACTGCACACTAATTGTATCCTAATATTGGATTAAATTTGATTACTAACAAATATAGTAATAAATAAATGTCCAATAAAAGTAAAAAAAAAATCAGTTTATAGGTGAATCACTAATTCATTAAGACGATTGACTCAACACCTCGTCTTAAATAAAACAAACACACAACGAGCCTCTCATCACGTGAGCTCTCAGCGGTCAAGCGCTCAGTACACAATAAGTGTTGGAACTCTTCCTCAACAATAATATTATTTCTTCGGACCTGCGGCGAGGAGATAGTGATGTTAGTTGTACACTCGTGTGCGAAGTATATAAAAGAACTTTTATGAAATAATAAAAAAAAAACAAAATTATGATGATATACTAATTGTATTGACACAGGTGCTTTATTTTTCAAAGGTGAGTAGTGGATGAACTAAGAATCGTTTTTTTTTCTTTCGTTGAAATCTTAAAAATATAAATATAACTTAATTATAACTATTTTGTACGATCTATGCATTTCAGAATTCAGTAAAAATTAATGTTTCAAAAATTTGTACTGTGAATGTACCAACATTTTTTTCTCGTTCAACGTTTCTTTTAAAAAAATTTGTTTTGATATGTTCGCCCCAACATTTCCCATCCCTCTTGTTATCGTAGGCTGCGATAAGTGACGTTACAAATATAGTGGGATTATCTTACACAGCTTCCCGAATAAACGCGGTAACTTGACTGACAATAGAAGTATTACGATTTATACAATATCAAATATTTGAAACCTTTTCATAGTAAACATAATAATATTATTAATCGAAAAGTATACTGTAAAGTAAATTAGTTGGTAAGATAAATGGGTCAATATTTCTATACTTAAATGCCACAGAAGTATTAACACGTGCAGTGATTCGTAGCACTGTGCTACATGACGTAGCGTACCGCTACGAAGCTGCATATTTAAGGAAAAATGAAACGTTCTTATTGCGTGTGAACGCGAAACACTGGATAAAGGTTAATCAAAGATTTTCACATAAGCGGTAACATAAAAACAAACGTATGACGATTGTACGTAAATATACTTTCGTAACGCTCTCGTCACGCATTCACCAGCTTACTCCCCAGTCAAGCGTGTCTAAAGAAGTTTTACTTCAGTCGTGTGGTCTAAAGCACCATCGTTTCTTTATACACGTAAAAAGAAATATTTTTCGAGTCATATAAGAATCTTTCCAAGCTCCCTATATTATGATACCACAGCCTTTGACTTTTATAGCAGGTACGTGAGACGCGAGTGGGTTTCGCGCCCACTTGGAATAATTTACGACTTACACACTCCAATACTATATTCCTAAAATTAAAATACATTATATACTACACAAGATAAGCTTGATATATCATATTGTTACGACCTTTTGTACTAGCTTAAAATTATTCATTAATATTGAGTCAAATATTACACAAGCTCAGTCAAATAAAAGACATTACATTATAATCTCTTGAAACATACAAACAAAACGAAAAACTGTTTGTTTTTACAATATTTGATTGTATGTTGAAGTGAGAATGATTGATCTAAAAAGTTAATTAACTAAAAACAAAATTTTTCCTATGAAATGTGTTTGTATAAGTATAACACTTACGAATTCTACACAGCTGTCTATGCACGCACAAGGTCTTCTTGACAGATTTACGGTTATCCCGCTAAGTGCGTCTTATCTGGCAGCGTTCGAAGAAACGAATAGAAAATATTTTGACTTTACCCAAATTAAAAGGGCACGTTTTTTATTAATTTTATTGGGATATAGCCTGTGATTACACCCACGTTACTTTATGACAATAAGTTCAGTATATTTTAAATTAAAGAGAAACGAACATCACATAATACAAACTTTTGTATTTATTTTTAAAACAACTGGATACAAACACTTTTATAAAAACAAAGTATCCCTTTTCTGTACTATTCAAACTTTTATTTCATATCTTTCTTGTATCTATCGATAAAAGCTAAGAGAGATGAAACACCACTTCAAATAAAACCTTCTCATTCGTTAGCAATGGCAATAAATTCAACAGAACTGCAATTTTATTCATAGTCCTTTTTCTGGTGATCTGATTGTTCGGAGTGGATGTTGATACTTATAAAATATGTACTTAGTTATAACTGTATAAATTTGAAATTCTATCATTTCTAATAAATATATTTTATCAATATTTGATTGAAGTAATAAATAAATAAACACGTTACACTGCCTTACAACAACAATCGCCACCTACCTTGTCATTACTCGTCACCGGTGTCTTCACGACATACGGCACTCCGGACACAGGAAACATTGACGACATCATTGCTGGCGCGAAGATCACTTTGACGGCTCGCTGTTGACAGCACGACTTTGACACCTCACTCACACCAACCTCACACGACTTGACCTTATTCTCACACTCATAGCAACAATGATGACAGTATTGGACAGACGAACTTTGACAGTGGTTTTGAATTCTCTTACAGACGATGTCGTTTGATGAATTTCGACAAGGTTCTTGACTGTTTTCGTCAGTTTTTTGTATTGAAGTATTTTTCATTTCAGTAATGTTTTCATTTGTCTTATTATTGTTTGATACCTTCGTGTATAATTTCGGTTTCTTGTTGAAGTCCTCGGGTATTTCAAGTAGAGGCGTCTTCCTCTTCAACTCGAGTGGTGTTTCTAACAAGTATTTGTTTGGTTTGTGGTTTTCTTTTGTGTTTGATGATACGAATGGATGTACAAGTAGTGTTCTTGTTTGTTTGCTCGGGTTCGACGTCCCGGCCCCGGAGGGCTCTGTTTTATTTGTTGAAGCCAATTTGATAGTTGGATCTTACTACGTAGAAATTATTAAGTTTTATTCCAAATGTCATTTACTTAATTTTTTTTATATTGTACGTATTTGTAAGTCTAAGTCACTTTTGAAATAAAACACATAAATGTCAACTGTTTATATTCACTCTGTTTTTCACTCTTATGTAGTTTTCCTATCATTTACTATTGAAATCCTTAATCACTAGAAAATTTTAAAATATACAAACTCTCAATTATTTAATAATTCTAATTATAACGTTTAAACATTCCACATAATCGCTTTTTCTATTTTGTTACTAACTAATCATCTCACAATCACAAAACCGCCACGTGTACAACAACGTCACAACACAGACGTCCTTGAACTTGCGCACAGGCGACGTTTGTTTGTAAACAAACAACACGTAAACCATGAAACGTTTCATTCAATAAACTCTGTCATTAAATAAAACTGACTTTATGTCACAATAGATACCTCAATTCTCAACAAATCATCTTCTTCAACAAATAAATTTGCTGATACTTTCTGAAGTAAAGTAAAATCAAAGAAATTTATGTTTCTTTACGACGTACGGCGTACGTTCGTACTGCGCGACGTATTGATTACAACTGAAAAGTTGAGGAGGGTTCGTAGGCGGGATCAGGGAGGGCGGTGATGCAGACCACGCCTCTCATAGCTATGTTCTAGGCGGTAAATGTTCATAACTAATAGATATGAACGAGAACTAAAATTGCAAAATACTACACTATATAAGCATTATTTAACATAATTATAAACGGTAGGTATTTGGCATCAACTCTCACAACCTCGTTTTACATACGAGGATTCAATATCAAAAAACGCAAGATAACAGTGTCGTTAGCGTCGTGTTGATCTTACCGGAAGCAAGATTGTTCTTTGAATAATAATGACTTGAACCTTTTGATTAAATATTCAATTTAAACAAATTCCTTGAATGACTATGTGAACTTTTTTCTTTCGTATAAGAAAAAAAATCAATTAAATTTGTTACAATGTATCTAATACTGTATAAATAAAATTGTGTAAGAAACATATTTTGTATGCGGGTTTAGAAGCAATCGTTATAAAATTTATGACAACAACTGCTACCGACAGCCATGTAATATATCAGACAATGAGAGAAAAGCCACAAGAAAACACTCCGATATCAAAAATACATATTTATATACACAACGATATTGATACTGAACTAAACTAAAAAAGCTTGGCGTATTGTTCTTAAATAAGTTTAAACATACTCGTATAATATCCTAAGTCTAAAACCGTCAGAAAAATACAATCTGACTATTGTAATCAGGCGTCGTATTCCAGTAACATCGTCACCCCTTTAATCCTAAGATTACGTACTCCTGTAATTACTATCAGCTATTTGAGTTTAAATCTAATTTGATGCTACATTCCTGTCCGGTGCTATTTATTTGATAGCGGGTACAAATGACCGTGTCTGCTATGAGAAAAGGGTTGTTATAACGGCTTGCAAATCTAACTTTACGTCTTGGGTGCGTAATACATTTATTTCGTTATTAAAGTTTTGTCTTATTATCATAAAAAGTAGATTCAAGATATGTTTCATAGATTTAGTTTTTTTTTACTTTCAAGAAAAAAAAAACATTACTAATATTGTGTCATCCATCGGTTGTTACCTAAAACACATAATACAACATAATACAACAAATATGATAAAAACACGAGTATGCTTTAGACCACACGACTGAAGTAAAACTTCTTTTGCGATAGACCTGCACTGTGTCTTAGATGTACGAAACGTAACTGGCTATGATAGAAAAAGAGAAAGAAAATGTGTGCTCGCACCTTTCTCTCTTACTCCATTCACCTTACCCGATCACACTTTTCGTAACGCTCTCGTAACGCAATCACCAGCATATTCCCCAAGTCAAGCGTGCGTTTTACTTCATAAATAAGATGTTCTAACAAATGAATCAAACTATAGTTAAAAAATTACAAAATTGTAAAATTAAACCATAAATTGTTCCTTGCTACTCGTATATACCGATACATATATTCCTGTATCTTACAATAAGCTTAAAGCACTATTAAAACGTCACTCTCAGCATCACTAAGGTTAGCGACTCCACTAACCATATTTTTATCATAAACTCAAATAATATAAATATACATTTGTATAAAATTGATTGATCGACGTACAAGTCTGGCTCTTGCACGAAAGATAAATCGGTACAAACGTCAGGTCAAACGTGAGTTAATTAATAAAACAAATCAACACATTTCTTTTATGGAAAACCGCGATTATTTAACTTTATTACATTATTTATTTATTAGAAATCTGTAATTAAAAATGTAAATTTCAAATTATGCAGGAAATTATCAAAAATGAGAGAACGGTATCATCGTGCAGGCGATACACGAACGAGACCGTTCTCCCGCTGTCAAAAGTATCGTAACTGATTTTATATAGAAGGAATAAAATCTTAACAACAAGATTAATTACTCGTAATAGATCATACATACAGACTTACATGTTTGCTGTATGTTGCAACTTGTTCATAGATGGCGCTCATGGTTCGACTAAAACTAGGCCGATCGAACAAAGCGATTGTATCGTGTGTGTTTCTACTTGGTAACAGGTGGTTCTTATCAAGTTACAAATCGCGGTGGCAAGGTTTTTATTATTGTGTTTATAGTCTATTATGAGAATATCTTGCTTTGCTAGCGTTAGCACAGTAGTTAATATTGTAGTTAGCGCTGTAGCTAGCGCTAATAGTTCATAAGAAACGTGGCAAAAATCTAATTTTTCTAATTTCGTCCCCTATCACCATGTAGGAGAAACGGAACCCTAATACATTTACTTACATACCATAATTAATACATATAAAATAACATGAGTCACTACTCGTGATGATTCACCTGTTTACATAATTTACCTGATATAACTCGACTTACATAGCTTATCGCAGAAGGCACAGATAATATTCGCTGTGTTTTGAACTTTTAACTCGTGAATAGATAAATGACATCATCAGATTCATCACACCGTCACTTCAGCCTATCGCAGTCCACTGCTGGACATCGACCTCCACAAATTCACTTAATTTTCTAATATAATAAATAAATTTAATTTATTAATGCGTTTATTCAATAAACAGCTAATTATTGAAATGTGACACTTCACTACGTTAAACGTTTATGGAAACTACAGTGAAACTTCGGGGTAGTTTCTATAAACGTCTCTTGTTGCACTAAAATAAGACAAACAGGAACAAAATCGGCTTAAACGAAATTATCTGCAGTGTAAATGTTCTGTGTCTTGACTCGTTGTTAGATAACATGTACATTACTATCACTTCAGCCTATCGCAGTCCACTGCTGGACATAGGCCTCCCCAAGTTCGCGCCACACATCCCGATCTTCCGCAATCCTCATCCAGCCTACACCGGCAATCTTACGTAGATCGTCGGTCCAACGGGCCGGAGGACGTCCCACACTACGTTTGCCAAGACGCGGTCTCCACTCTAGGACCCGTCTACTCCAACGGCCATCGGTCCTGCGACACAGATGACCAGCCCACTGCCACTTCAACTTGCTAATTCTGTGGGCTATGTCGGTTACTTTCGTTCTCTCGCGGATAGTCTCATTTCTAATCCTGTCTTTGAGAGAGACCCCAAGCATAGCCCGTTCCATTGCACGTTGTGCGACTTTAAACTTGTGGACCAGTCCCTTGGTCAGTGTCCACGTCTCGGCTCCGTATGTTAACACAGGCAGGACGCATTGCTCGAAAACTTTTGTCTTCAAGCATTGCGGAATCTTCGAAGTGAAGACTCGACGGAGTCTGCCAAACGCCGCCCAGCCCAACCGAATCCTCCTATCGGCCTCCTTCTCGAAGTTGTTGCGGCCTAGTTGGATAGTATGGCCTAGGTAAATATAATCCTGAACAACTTCGAGAAGGGTACCATCGACCGATACCGGTATCGGTATGACTTGGTTGTTAAACATAACTTTCGTCTTATCCAAGTTCATACAGAGACCGACACGTCGGGAGGACTCGTTTAGGCCGGCCAGCATTTGGCCTAACTCATCTAGCGTCTCCGCAAAGATGACAATATCGAGAGATGAATTCACCGTTGACGTTGATGCCCCGTTTCCCCCAATCCAAGGTCTTAAAAACATCCTCTAGCGCAGTGGTAAACAGTTTCGGTGATATTACATCCCCCTGTCTTACCCCGCGCCGGAGGGAAATAGGTCTTGTTCTTTGGTCATTGACATGAACGGTCATCGTCGCCGCGTCGTACATAGATTTTAGTACCTCGATATATCGCCAGTCGATATGACATCTCTGCAGAGAGTCCAGGACAGCCCAGGTCTCGACGGAGTCGAAGGCTTTCTCGTAGTCCACAAATGCCATACACAGCGGTTGATTATATTCTTCCGTCTTTTGGATAATCTGCCGAACAGTATGGATGTGGTCCACGGTGCTGTAGCCATTTCGAAACCCAGCCTGCTCTGGTGGTTGGAATTCGTCGAGTCTTCCGGCGAGACGATTCGTAACAACCCTCGAAAACAGCTTATAGACGTGGCTCAGAAGTGAGATCGGTCTGTAATTCTTTAACAGAGACTTATCGCCTCTCTTAAAGAACAGCACCACCACACTCCTGGGCCACGCCTCCGGCGTGGTACCTCGGTGGATGACGGCGTTAAATAGTCTTGCCAAGGCTTTCAGGACAGGTCGCCCTGCGGCTTTAAGGAGTTCAGTGGTAACTCCGTCATCCCCCGGGGCCCTTCCGTTTTTAAGCTGCCCGAGCGCTGCACCAATCTCATCCTCTTCGAAGTCCGGGATACACTCCGAATAATGGCGCAACAATGGTGCCCGTGGATCTTCGGTGTCTCAAGTCGCAGGCTTGCGTGCGCTCGACGAGTACAGCTGTCCATAAAAATTCTCAACCTCTTCTCGGACCTGAGGGCGAGAGCAGACGGTTCTGCCATCTGCTGTTTTAAGCTTCGCAAGAAGGCTTCTCCCCAATGGTCTTTGGAAAACTTTGGACCCCCTAATCTGCTCAATCAGAGTAGCAACCTCTCTCGTATTTGAGCAGCGGAGGTCTCGGCGAATAATTTTCCGTACCCTCTTGGAAAGAGCCCTCTGTTCTGGCGAAGCAGCCGGCAACTCGCGCCTCTGCCGCATCAGATCCAGGGCTTCGGGAGAAAGTTTGGACTGCTTCGTTGGCTTTGTTGGTGGAAAGTGCCTGCGACCCAGTGTACACACCGTCTTCACCACGTTGTCGGTTATCTCGTCCACGTCGCTAGTAGTTTCCAGCGAATCGAATCAGTTTTGGAGTTCCAACTGAAACTGCTCGGAGCCACATAGTATTTGGGGCAGCGTAGGTCGGAGAGTAGATTTCATCAAGCGGGTCCGCTCCTTTCGGAGACATATATTCTGAGTGCCTCGTACTAGCCGGTGGTCGCTGCCGGTGTTAAACCTGTTAACCACTGAGACATCTCTGAATATATGCCTTTTATCCGCTATGATGAAATCTATCTCGTTCCTCGTCACAGTATCGGGGCTTTGCCATGTCCACCTCCTTTGGGGCTTCTTCTCAAAAAATGAGTTCATCAAGAAGAGCCCCTCCGATTCGAGGAAGTTGACAAGCGTCTGCCCCCTGTGATTCCTGTGCCCCAATCCGTGTGGTCCGATGCTCGATCCGTCGCGGCCTTGTACTCCCACTTTAGCGTTGAAGTCTCCCATAACAACGCTGTAGAAGGTCGAAGTAGTGCCATGTATGGCCCTTGTAATATCTTCATACAAGGCTTCGACCTCATCGTCAGAGTGTGCCGAGGTCGGCGCATATATCTGTATCACTTTCAGGGAGTACCTGTCGGCGAGCTTAAGTACAAGGTACGCTACCCGGGTCGACACACTACTGACTTCCACAACGTTGTTAGTGAGAGTCTTGTGAACCAGAAAACCGACGCCACCTTGGGAAAGCCCATCACCTTCACGGAAGTAGAACAAGTGCCCGGAGTCCAGGATCATCGTGTCCTCTCCCTCTCTTCGGACTTCAGACAACCCCAGTATGCTCCACTTAATGTGACTAAGTTCTACCTCAAGTTCGGTGAGGTGATGGTCCAACCGTAGCGTGCGTCCATTATACGTAGCCAGGAATATTTTTCTATGGCAGCCTCCCGTACCCCGGTGATTCTTAGCACCCTCTACCCCACCGTTACCACGGCCGCTGCCGTAGCCGGGAATAGTGGGGCTGCCGGGAACTGAGGGCCTTATTTTTAGGTTCGAACTCATGGGGGTTTTTGCCCATAGTCACCACGCTGGGCAGGCGGGTTGGTGACCGCAGGGCTGACTTTGTCGCACCGAAGACGCTGCTGCCCGTCCTCGGTCTGTGCATTTAAAAAGCCAGCAGTTGGATGGCTATCCCGCCATCGGTCGGCCTTTTAAGTTCCAAGGTGGTAGTGGAACTGTGCTATCCCTTAGTCGCCTCTTACGACACCCACGGGAAGAGATGGGGTGGCTAAATTCTTTAGTGCCGTAACCACACAGCACTACTATATACAACATTACTATATACAAAGGTAATCGAAGTCAGCGTTTTATCTTCTTGACATTAAGGAAGGCGTCGATCGCATCTTCAAGATACATTTAACGATATTCATTTTACAAAATAAATCAGCAAAGGAAAGTGCTGTTAAAGTGAGTTAATATTACGTTAAATTATTTCGCGAACAAAAAAACAAAAAAGATTAATATTTAAAAGACGTAAACATTATATCTGGCGGTACGTACGTCAGGGTGTTTGAATCAGTTGTATAGATAAAATAACTTGAAGCAAAAGTAACTCAAAATTGGCTTCAAGTTATTTTCTCGTTTTATGTATTCAGAATAATTTATCATTTTTTTATATTAAGACACATTGATAGATATAATATAAATTACAATGATCAGTAAAATGCTACACAAACTCATGAATGAATTTATCAGTCATCAGTCATTAAATTAAAGTGGGTAGTTTCATACACACATATATATGTGTCGATAGATGGCGCTCATCGTTGGCTATAAATACTGAATCGCGGTGGCGAGATCGTCGTTGTTGTGTTTAAGTATATCTGTAAAATCCGTTGGGATTATCACCAACCAGTGGTGAATTGCACTTAATGGAGTAATTTTTCTAGTTCCTTACCACGTCACAGTGTGTAACGGAACCCCCATAACTAAGTCTTCGCTGTTTGTCCGTCTACAGACCTATCTTTAGAGCCGTAATAGCAATTAAGTGAAATGATAAAAACACAAATATACATGTATTATAAATAAAGAGAGAAAAAAAACAAGAAAAGAAATTGCACCATATTACACTAAATCGTCTCCATCTTAAGATAATAATCCTCAACGTGTTTCTGAAAAGATTAAGTTTTGCCGATATATTTTGCAATAACATTCGATTTGCTTAAACCAAAAGATTGTAATGAAGCCATATAATAAAATAGTTATTCCTCTGTGGAACCGGTGCCTATGTATTTTATTTTGTCGATAGATGGCACTCATGCATAAATTTTAATTTCAAAAAGATATAACTCTAGATTATAATGAGGAGTAAGTGTGTAAGGTTTACTTTTCATCACCTACCTTCAGTTTTCGAAATGACCATAATTAATGTTATATATAATTGTTGAATATAATTGTGTTTGCTCGCAAACGAAAAAAGAACCGACTTCAATTACATCGACGAGTAATAATACAACGTAGGTCGACGAAAAAAGCGTCAAGTAAAAACGCATTATTAGATATAATTCGAAAAGTAGTTGATAAATCTCAAATAAATTTAAATGGGACCTAATGACACACACTACCTTTCGATCAAAAGAAAATTTGTCGAAATCGCTCCACCCAGTCAAAAGTTCTGAAGTAACATACATTAAAAAAAAATACAGTCGAATTGAGAACCTTCTCCTTTTTTGGAAGTCGATTAGCAAAAAGAAAAATCTAGCCACTGCGATTTATTATTAGTACCTGTCGTCGATCAGCGCCATCTATCAAAAAGACGAAAAAAACTCGGACAATTACTTCTCTGTGGGTAGCTCTAAGGGGTGGGGAAAGGACACGCGGATATTGACGGTTAAAGTTGTATTTTTCAACGCCAAATCATAATAAAATAAACAATAAATAATTTATCTAAGAATTAAAAAAAAATTAGGGTGGACTACCCTTAACATTTAGATGACATTTTTGAAAAATAGACGTTGTTTGATTCTCAGACCTACCCAGTATGCACACGAAATTTCATGAGAATCGGTCAAGCTGTTTCGGAGGAGTTTAACTACAAACACCGCGACACGAGAATTTTATATATTAGATTAATTTTAAGTTCTATTCGAGGTACTTATAAAGCATAACATAATATGTAAATAAATAATACAATTATCAGTTTTTTCATAGTCGGGTTTTAGTTTCTTTGTTCACGTACGCCAGTGACGTGTCACGTGTGTCATCCACTCGACCATCGGTCTTGAATGTGTTCGCTTTAGTCTCTTACCTACATGTTGTTCTTTTGAATTCAAACCTACCTGTAACAAACAGATCTATTGTCAATAAAAGTTATAATATGCTTCAGCCTGTAATATCCCATTACTGGGCATGGGCCTCTTTTCCCATGTAGGAGAAGGATCAGAGCTTAATCCAATGCTCCAATGCGGGTTGGCGGATATATTCCCTACTATGAGTATCGATCGCTATCAGGTGTACATGATAACAACCGGGACCGACGGCTTAACGTGCTCTCCGAGGCACGGTGGGGAGACCCACAAGGACTGCACAAACACCCAGACCACGGCAAACACCTGTATGGCCAACACAAATGCTTGTCATGTGCGGGGATTGAACCCGCAACCGTCAGCGCAACAGGTACAATCCATGGCTGTGACCGTTGCGCCAACGCGGCGTCAAAAATGAAAACGATTAGAGCATTGTACAAAATGTAACAATAGTTTGCAAATTTTGAAGTGATATAGTTATAATAAAAATGTAACAGGTCCGACTCTGTCAATAAACATTGAAGAAATTACGAAGTATTTTAACACTGTGTGAAACTCAACACACGTTAAAAAACCATATCGTGTATATCTGTGAAGTTATACCAGGTGCACCCCCACCCTCTAACAAAGGAACCGCCTGCTCACCAACCCCTTTGTCGTCCGAATTAACATTTAAACAAGATATAAGGGATGCTACGAGTCAGTTCATCGATAACTGGGATTATACTGGGACTTGAAATAATGTTCATTAAAATATATTAAACTCGCTTTCGTTGGTCTTCCACTTCAATAGTCATTCCTCTTGTACAATGTAATTAGTAGAACTGTAAGTCGAGAAACTTTCTAACTCGTGAAGTAAGTTTAATATTTAAGATCGTTTATCATTAGTAAATGTTTTATAATACAACTAGCTGTACGCGTGACTCCGTTCATATTGTCATCCATTTCATTGAGTCTATAAGATAAACTGTGTATGCCAGCTTTATGTCAGCTCATCTTGAGAGCATGGATGATTAAAATATTAGCAAACAAATGCAAAAACCTTTATATATTGACACTCTACCATCTCAACAGCAGGTTCTGTGCGCTCCGCCGTCCACTCTGCATTTTTTCATCGATAATTATTTCTATATCAATACGAGTAGTTTTTATCTACTGATTAAAGTTATGTTGATGTGTTCTAAAACTGAACATATATTTTAATTATCAAATCAGCGTTTTTGTACAAAAAAGTTCTATTTTAAATCGCAGTAACTATTGTTATTTCCAACGAATGTGACAATCCTAACATTAAAATATTATATTATAACTGTTCACAGCACTGAATTAAACAATAAACAGGAAAAATATTTATTTCTTTGAAAAATGTCATAGAAAAAATTGAAATATGTCAGAACGCAAGCAAGTAATGAGTGATTTATTGTACATAATATTTAATATTTGGTCCAAAATATGCTCCGAATTTCATACGTGTTCCTTCTTCCTACACACGTAAGTGTTCTACTCCCATATATCCTGGGACATATTTCATGTTCCTTTATTAACCCTTCAACCCAATTAAGCAGTAAAAATCTACAGATTACCGACATAATTAAATAATTTAAAATTTTGAATTAAATTAAAAAAAAAGTATAAGAAGATATTATAAAATATAAGGTATTATTTATTGAATGTAAGGCTTTTCTATCAAAAATTTTGTCACTTCATACAACGAAGTAATCACGGTACGTGAACAGGATTACGTTTAACACACACATCTGTACACGCGTATTCACCCGATTTCGACAGTCACTAATCTCTCTACGATTTCATTTGACTCGTCGTTCGTGACATTCCACAGACATATCTAATTGACTGTTCGCAGCCCCCTAAGCTATTATTCACTCATTAGGTTCCAGGTGGATGTATAAAAAGTAATTTTATTTGCAAGAAGAAATTTTACTCTAAATTAAGCCTTAGTATAACTGTAGCAAATATTATACACTGCCAAATAGGGCCGCTGTAAAAAGGCTCGCAAGGATTTTAATCTAGTAATATTTGGAAGGAATTTTGATGAATTATAAATTAATAGACTATTAATATATGTTTTTATGAATAATAATTTCTTACAACAAATCATTTTCAGATATTTTTATTTCTATTCTAAAAGATTCCTAAATATGGAATATAGTACAAAACAATACGAAACAACTCACAGTGACGGTACAATAACCAAACATAGTACAACCGCACCACGCGAATCTAGTTCCAAACAAAAACACAGAACCAAAAGAAAACGCCTCGCTGTCACCGATCTAATCAATTAGAAACGTAACAAGTGATCCGTGTGAAGGAGACGCAATGTTTCCTCAAACAAGGATGATGTTTTATTTAAAGCACTAATTTACATCGAACACGGCGCGTCCGTCTTCACTCGAAGCGTTCTTTTATCGAGATTATTATTTCTTTACGATTCGTCGAGACTTGTGCGGACGAGACGTTTGTTGTTGAACACAGAGAGGCCTCCGTTGTGTTAGTTTGATTAGTTCTTGTGGTTACTTCTATGAGCTGCTACAGATACTGCTGTACAGTGTTGAAGTAGTGCGTGAGTGTTCGATAGCTCGTAACTCTTAAACTAACGTAACTATTGTTATTATAAGAACAGTACCTGGGTGACCGAGCTCCGCTCGGTATTTTTAGTAAATCGTGAAGGATTAGTAGTAGAAAAGAGTTAAAATGATTCGCTGCCAGTTTGGATGAAGTCTTTTTTAACCGACTTCAAAAAAAGGAGGAGGTTTCTCAATTCGGCTGAAGGAAACTCAATATATATATATCGCACCTTCGGTGCAACAAAGTCACAATTCAGGACACTTTTTTTGTTATGTCTTTTATTAGGACTTTTTGATAATTTAATATAAGATTTTTAAACTATAGCAAAGAAAGTAAACTATTAATTTTATAAAGATTTCAAACCTACCATAAATAATAATCCAGAAAAGAGGAAGTAAAAGCGAAAAAAATAATAATTAAAAGTCCTCTCCTGTAAAATTAAGAAATAAGCTGTTGTGACTTTGTTGCACCGAAGTTGCGATATATATATCACTACATAGCATAAAACAAAGTCGCTTTGTCTATCCCTATGTCCCTATGTATGCTTAAATCTTTAAAACTTCGCAACGAATTTTGATGAGGTTTTTTTTTAATAGATAGAGTGATTGAAGAGGAAGGTTTATATCTATAATAACATCCATTAAATAGTGGAGATATACTGTTATTTTTGAGGTTTCTATTGTGATGTTGTAAATAATTACAATTTTACCGCTTACATTGCAAACGCAGCCTGAACCCTACGAGATTTATCAAAATAATATACTAAGTATTATACACATTGAAAAGTTCTACAGAAAACTCCGCTATGGTATATATGTCTATATCTTGTTTTTTTGGAAGAGTCCTAATTGGTAAACAAACCGCTGTCAATCGTAATTCACGTTTTTTCCGCATTTATCACTCACTTTCACAACATATTAGCTTACGGACATTTGTAAAACTCCATTTACTATTTATTTCACTAAAAACAAATATCAATTTATCATTTTAAACACATAAAAACTACAAAATACGAATTCCGAGAGTACAGATAACTAATATTTTCGAATATGACATTTCAATATCTTTTTTTATAAGGCAAATAGGGATGTGGTCATAATATTTTTAGAAGCGAATGAGTATAAGTGAATGAACAGCATGAGCGATAAAATAGGCCATGTTCTTTAACTATATTTTAAAATTTCACGAATTATAACTTGTTAAATAATATTACAGTAAAGCGATTTGTTATTTATTTGTATTTTGTTATTAATTGTTTTTTTTTTCTTCTTTTTTTTATGTTGAGCGCACAAAAAAAAATGCTTACAAAATATTGCAAATGTCAATCATTTATGGTAAAGTGTTCATTGTAAAGGTTTTATTTTATATTATGAATATTTCTGAACATCAATTTCATCCTGAACATTTTTAATGCTATCCCATATAATATTAAAGTATACCACATAGCAACGGCATAAACGTTTACTGTAGTTCACAGGAAAAAATTTTGAGACTTTAGGATGAGACTTAAGATTACCCAATGAGAGCTTCGTGGAGTACAATGTTATTAGTCCTTTTTTTAGATGTTAGACAGAGTGTGCCGCCGGCGCAAGGTTTTTTATTCATAGTAAATACAAACAATGTGATATTAATAGGGTCGACTTTTTTTAGACACAGGCGGCCCTTTTATTTTGTTGTAAAATTTATTTTTGGCTTTTTTTTTACCGACCATATCACATAAACGAAATATATAGGGGACTGTCCACTTTGTATGGGGGTTTCGGCCCCGAGTGGACAGTCACTGAGAATAATAATTATATATTAAGTTAGTAGTACTAACAAATATGAATTAGAAAAATGATATAGTTTTGTATCCAGGTGTTTCATTTTTTGTTTTTTTGTGGATAATTACAAGAAGGTTTCTGAAATAAAAAATCATTGTTTTGTTATTTTTGTTTTACTAATCGGATTCGTACGTTAACAGAATGTTATCTAAAAACTAGGCAGGTAGATTTATAAAATCTTGAAACCTTTTTCAGCCCAAAAACCAAATAATTTCATGACATGGCTACAACAACCTACTGTCCGTCGATCAACCATGCAGTTGCAATAATATTTTTTTATGGCTTCTCTGCCTGACCTTTATTGTTTACATATAAAATAAATACAAAATATATTTTCCTACTTATGAATATGCCTACTGTGTATTTTACGTCGCAGTAGTGATGAATTCTCGGTTGACGGAAAACCTTACAGTAGGTTGCTATATCACCATGAAAGCAACATCGAAGTCAAATGAATGTATGAAGCAAAAGTCTGTAGTTTAGGGTTGCCATAATAAATAATATTTTCAATAAACAAATAAATCGATTAAATCGATAATCGAATTTAATATAATTAATTGCTTGCTTTTTATTTAGTCAATAACAATGTTTCTAAAATAGTTTATTTTTCACCAAAGTTAAATGTTTTTTTACTAAATACACTTTTATAGACTTTTTTTAGACTTTTTTCTTATTAATTCGATTTAACAATACTTTTAATCGATTTTAACAAATAATTGATTTAAAAATATTTTAAAATCGATTGTTCGTTAATAATAATTGTTTGTTTAAGACTGGCAACGTGTTGTAATCAAATCACCAACCGAAAATAAACTAGAAGTATATAATTAATGAATTAAAATACTTATTAAATAAACTTTTCATCAGTTTATATTGATAAAACTGCAATTCACGAATAAACATGATTTAATTTATGAAAATTATTGGTATATTTGTTTTTTTGTATGAATTCTGTTCACCTTGGGCCAAAATGGACAGTCCCCTTTGTTGCCTTTTATGCTCGATGCTCGATTAATATTTTTTTTCGTAATTCTGTACCTCTACTATTTTAAATAAAGTGGAACCTGGGTCAGTAATAATTTTAGACAACGCACCGTACCACTCGAGACTAGCTGTCAAAGTGCCTAACATGAGTTGGCGGAAGGCAGACATACAAGCGTAGTTGTTAGAAAATGATTTTAATTACGATGAAAACGAAATAAAAGCTGAGCTTTTAAAAAAAATTAATAAAGATGATTATAACAAAAAAGTTATTGACGAAATGGCAGCCCGCAAAAATATAATAGTCTTACGTCTTCCGCCCTACCATTGCGAGTTAAACCCGATAGAACTCATATGGGCACAAGTAAAAGGTTATATAGGCAAAAATAATAAAAGTTTCAAAATGGCAGAAGTCAAGGAGCTTTTAAAAGAAGGCTTAAATCAAATAAGTGCGGTGTCGTGGAAAAAAAACGTCGAACATATCATAAAAGAAGAAGATAAAATGCAGCTTGACGGAATCATGGATGCTGCATCAGAATCCCCAGGTTTCAATATCCACGTCTCTGAAGAGTCTTGCGATTCATTAGGAAGTATGGACAGCTATTAGAAAATAAAGTAAATAAATTTCTTATTGGCGTTTTATTTTGTATTTCAATATTTTACTTTACTATTGTAATGAATAAATCAGTACGTATTTTTTTAATTATCTATTCTAGTCAAAGAGCAACTTATTTCTAACAGGTTATTTATATTTAAGAAATATAAATTTGTTTATATAAAGATGTTCGATTTTTTTTTTCGTAATTTTATACCTTTACTAATTATTAACAAAATTATTTAATATATTATTAGTTTTTGAAATAATTTCAGCAATATGGTATCATTAAATATTTCGATGTAAAATTAATTTTACTTTGTCTATGGTTTATTGATATTGTTCATTCATTTGCTCTTTGTGTCACTTCACTAAGCTACACTATACTCTAATTGTCTGTGGTCATAAGTACGCCATATTTGTTTACCAATTAGGACACTTCCAAAAAAACAGACCTTATCTCTTATGAATATCCCACAATAAAATTTTTTTGTCATTTACTTTTTACGACAAATAATGGCTAATTTTCAAAGCGATTTTAATCAATACAGCATTAATCCTTATCTAATTAAATACCTTAAATACATTGTTGATTTAATATAGATCTATATGGCCTTTTACAGTATATGATTTAAATAAATATTTTTGAAGATATTGTAGATTTAAAAATTGCGGTACGTAGCGTTTGCGGCAGCTCCTGCCGGCTTTTACTCTAAAGTTAACGCGTGCGGACCACAGGCAGTAATGAATAAATCAAAACTACTGGATCGATATTAATCGTTTTTTTTTCAGTGAATGACATAGGCTATAATTATATTTTATACCCGTGCGAAGCCGGAGCGGGTCGCTAGTATATATATTAATGTATGTTCAGGGATAACTTCGTCATTTATGAAAAGATTTTGATAATTCTTTTTTTGGTGGAAAGAAGATATCCCTGGTGTGGTGGCATGATAATGAAACCAGGATCTGATGATAGGCTCCTAGAGAAATCGAGGGAAACTCTCGAAAATCCACATAACTTTACATTAACTACATAATACTTAACATACTACTGGGTGTACTGAACTTGATGATTTTTAACTTAATCGAAAGCCGATATTTATCATGTGGTCATATTTCATCGAGATCTGATTACAACTTTTGGAGTAATCTTTGATAATGCGTATTTCTCGACTATTTTTCCGTGTACCTACATTGTATTACCTGTCGATGTAATTGAAGTCGATTTTTTTTTCGTTTGCCTGCAAACACAATTACTAATAATTAATTAACACAAAATAAAAATAAAAAATAACGATGAATTAAAAATTGATATAAAATACACAATTACAAGATTGAGAGTAATTGCCTCTCAAAACTGATAGGCGCTCCAACAAATCGTTTTTTTTTTTGAAAATCATATTTACGAATTACATATTTATAAAATATGAATAATATTTTTTTTTACCGACAATAATAAAAACTATAAATAAAAATAAAAAATCAATAAAAAATAATTAAAAAATAATAATGATAAAATATGAATAATATTTTTCGATTTTACCGACATAATAAATAAATAAAAAGGAACAGCCTATTTAAATAAAAAATAACCAGTGCAATTAGAAAAAGAAAAAGAAAAAATAATTGACCAGGGACATGGGGATTTGAACCATGATCTTCTCGGTTGGTCCCGACCGACCGATTTCCCACCGAGCTATTGCAACTAACTTGACTAATGCGAAATTTACTTTCGCATTCTAACGATATTTTTTTCGCTCCCTAAAAACAGGGATAAAACGACATTTTCTGAAAATGAATCCTAGCTAGATAGATTTATCTCCCCCGAAACCCCCTATATACTAAATTTTATGAAAATCGTTGGAGCCGTTTCCGAGATCCAGATTCTATATATATATATATATACAAGAATTGCTCGTTTAATAGTATAAGATGTAGACATGTTTTTGTATGTATTGTCAGATCTTTAGCTTTTCATATAAAGTACACAAATAAAGTTTGTGTCTTATCCATAATAAACCATCGCCTGGCGTCATTTGAGTCGTGAAATTGAATCCAACTTCTCGTGAAATAGAAACATCTTTTAGCTATCGAAAAGTCGTATAAAAATTTAAATGTAATCCGAAATTGAGTTTCTACTGCGATCCGGTCCAGAAATATTTTTTCCATATTTTGAACGATTCAAAATTATTCAGTGTCTACTTTGTTTCAATATCATTTTTTGTGCCTTCATACATTTCCTTTCGGAATGTTATAAACACAAAGAATAGGGGACAATGTTATAACGTCGAAGTCACAGATGTGTTCCGATGTGATATTCATATGTGAGTTATTGTTCTCGGGGAAACTGTCGCATTCGTGAAACGAAAAACCAAAAAATGTCTTACTCTTCCATTATTAAATACGTCCAAAATCTCCCTTTACACCCATATCTTTTACTCACGAGCTATCTCTGTCTAACGTTTAAGAAAACAATAATTAGCGCAAAGAATGCAGAACCCCATTTGTATGCTTATTAGCGATCCCCTGAACACTTGACAAAACTTCGCCTATTTAACGATGGCCCAATTAATAAGAGAAAACGATTTAGTGCAATCAATAAAGTAAAAATATGCATATATGTTAATCTTAAACCAACTAAGTTTGTGTTGGGCTTCGACACAAAGAGTTCCGTGCCACGAAATTTAACATCACATAGTTCTTAAGATCTAGCAAAACAACAAAAAAAAAAAAACAAACACGTTTCTTCTATAGAGGCTTTCTCTTGTTATAATAATAACATTTCAAATATACAACCCAAACATAAACCAACAAATAGACGAGCGGACAGTAAGGTTATAACAGGATTGCGTCCTCTTAATTCTAGTTTATTTTAAATACAAAAACGCTCTCAGCAATAACTTGTAACACGACATAAAGGATCAAAGTAAGAAACTTAGGAGCAAATTCTAATTATAAAGAAAAATTTTATAGCTCAGAGACGACTTGAAAAAATTTACATCAAATGTTAAAGGCTTTTCTTATAACGCTTCAGTTGACAACACGTCACGTATTAAATATTGTTTCTAGTACAGATGTTAGTTCAGGTCTACTATCTGTCAAATATGTTTCATTTTGACGTTCATGACCGTTTCTAATTACGACTACACATTAATCGTATCCTAATCGTGCATTAAATTTGATTGCAGACAAATATAGTGATTAATAAATGTTAAATAAAAGTAAATAATCCAGTTTATAAATTATTCATTCGTAAATCCAATTGACTCAACACCTCGTCTTAAATAAAACAAACACACAACAGCCTCTCATCACGTGAGCTCTCAGCGGTCAAGCGCTCAGTAAGTGTTGGAACACTTCCTCAACAATAATATTATTTCTTCGGATCTGCGGCGAGGAGATAGTGATGTTAGTTAGCTGTACACTCGTGTACGAAGTATGTAAAAGAACTTTTCTGAAATTAAAAAAAAAAAAACAAAATTATGATGATATACTAATTGTATTGACACAGGTGCTATATTTTTCAAAGGTAAGTAATAGATGAACTAAGAACCCTTTTTTTTCTTTCGTTGAAATCTTAAAAATATAAATATTACTTCATTATAACTATTTTGTACGATCTATGCATTTCACAATTCAGTATAAATTAATGTTTCAAAAATTTGTACTGTGAATGTACCAACATTTTTTTTTCTCGTTCAATGTTTCTTTTAAAATAATTTGTTTTGATATTTTCGCCCCAACAGTCCCCAGCCCTCTTGTTATATCAGGCTGCCGGACCGCGATAAGTGGTGACGTAATAAATATAGTGGGATTATCTTACACAGCTTCCCGAACAAACACGGTCACCTGATTGACAATAGAAGTATTACGATTTATTCAATAACAAATATTTGAAACCTTTTCATAGTAAACATAACAATATTATTAATATAAGACTATAACGTAAACTATATTAGTTATTTGGATAAAGGGGTCAATATTTCTTTACTTAAGTGCACAGAAGTAATTAGACGTGCAGTGGTTCGTAGCGCTGTGCTACATGACGTAGCGTACCGCTACGGAGCTACGTATTTAAGGAAAAATGAAAAGTTCTTATGGCGTGTGAACGCGAAACACTGGATAAAGGTTCAATAAAGTTTTTCGCATAAGCGGTAACATAAAAACAAACGTATGAAGATTGTACGTAAATATATCTTTCGTAACGCTCTCGTCACGCATTCACCAGCTTACTCCCCAGTCAAGCGTGTCTAAAGAAGTTTTACTTCAGTCGTGTGGTCTAAAACACAATCGTTTCTTTATACACGTAAAAAGAAATATTTTTCGAGTCATATAAGAATCTTTCCAAGCTCCCTATACTATGATACCGCACTCATAATACAGCCTTTGACTTTTATAACAGCTACGTGAGACGCGAGTGGGTTTCGCGCCCAGTTGAAATAATTTACGACATACACACTCCAATACTATACTCCTAGAATTATAATACATTATATACTACACAAGACAAGCTTGATATTTCATATTGTTACGACCTTTTGTACTGGCTTCAAACTATTCATTAATATTGAGTCAAACGTACATACACAAGCTCACTCAAATAAAAGACATTGCATTATAATCTCTTGAAACATACAAACAAAACGTAAAACAATTTTTTTACAATATTTGATTGTATGTTGAAGTGAGTATGATTAATCTAAAAAGTTAATTAACTAAAAACACAATGTTTCCTATGAAATGTGTTTGTATAAGTATAATACTTACGAATTCTACACAGCTGTCTATGGACGCACAAGGTCTTCGTGACTGATTTACGGTTATCCCGTCTGTGCGTCTTATCCGGCGGCGGTTGAAGAAACGAATAGAAATCTATTTTGACTTTACGCAAGTTAAAGGAAAGTTTTTTTTTTATTTTTATTGGACAATCCCTGCGATTTCACCCGCGTTACTTTATGACAATAAGCTCAGTATATTTTTAAATGAAAGAGTAGCAAACATCACGTAATACAAACTTTTGTATTTATTTTTAAAACAACTGGATACAAATATATATATTTATTATAAAAACAAAGTGTCACTTTTTATGACACTCAAACTTTAATTTTATATTTTTCTTGTATCTATCGATATAAGCTTAGAGGCCTAAAATACAGCTTCAAATAAAACCTTCACAATCGTTTTACGCTGGCAATAAATTTAACAGAACTGCAATTTTATTCATAGTCCTTTTTCTGGTAATTTGATCGTTCGCAGTGGATGTTGCAACTTATAAAACGTGTACTTAGTTATAACTATATAAATATGAAATTCTATTAATTCTGATATTTATATCAATATTTTCAAGCTACTAAATAAATAAACAACTTACACTGCCTTACAACAACAATCTCCACCTACCTTGTCATTACTCCTCACCGGTGTCTTCGCGACATACGGCACTCCGGCCACAGGAAACATTGACGACATCATTGCTGGCGCGAAGATCACTTTGACGGCTCGCTGTTGACAGCACGACTTTGACACCTCACTCACACTAACCTCACACGACTTGACCTTATTCACACACTCACAGCAGCAATGATGACAGTATTTGACAAACGAACTTTGACAGTGGTTCTGAATTCTCTTACAGAAAATGTCGCTTGATGTATTTCGACAATGTTCTTGAATGTTTTCGTCAGCTGTTTGTATTGAAGTATTTTTCATTTCAGTAATTTTTTCATTTGTCTTATTATTGTTTGACACCTTCGTGTATAATTTCGGTTTCTTGTTGAAGTCCTCGGGTATTTCAAGTAGAGGCGTCTTCCTCTTCAACTCGAGTGGTGTTTCTAACAAGTATTTGTTTGATTTTTTGTTTTGTTTCGTGTTTGATGATACGAATGGATGTACAAGTAGCGTTCTTGTTGGTTTTCTCAGGTTCGACGTCCCGGCCCCGGAGGGCTCGTTTTTATTTGTTGAAGCCAATTTGATAGTTAGTATTTACTTTTTAAAAATAATTATTTTGAATGTCATTAAAGTATTAATTATAATGTAAATAATAATATAATAGTAAGTATAATGTAATTAATTATTAATTAATGTCATTTAGTCACTAATCGAAGTCGAAATCCGCTTAGTTTCTTACCAATTATATGTTTTACTATCACTCACGTTTCAAACGTTTTATTGCTGGAGAATTTTTTCAAATCAACTCCGGTTTAAATTTTATTTATTTTTTAAATATTTTATGAATCAAAAACCAATCCACCACATTTTTAAAACATTCAGTCAAAATAACTTAACTTGTCACAAAACAATCAAAAAGTCAAAAACAGTCACAATACCGCCGCGAGTACAACAACGTCACAACACAAACGTCCTTGAACTTGCGCACAGGAGACGTTTGTTTGTAAACAAACAACACGTAAACAATGAAATGTCATTCAATAAACATTGACATTTATTAAAAATTTACTTTTATTTATTAACTAAAATGTTAACAAACTTATCAACTGATATTTTCTCACATAAAATTTAGGTTTTCTTTCGTCGATAAAATGTCTGTACGTTCGTACGGCGCGACGTATTGATTACAACTGAAGAGTTGAGGAGTGTTCGTAGGCGGGACCAGGGAGGGCTGTGATGCAGACCACGCCTCTCATAGCTAGGTTCTGAATTATTTTATGTCTAGACAATACAAGATGTCGTCGTCACACTTCCTACTATTTATAATGACGTTCAAGCTGAAATTAGTACAGAACGGAATTTTTCAATCATATATATTCAATATTAATCAAGAACTTTACATAACCTAACGCATAGTGTTATCCCCATTCTCGGCGCAAAAAAGCTGACTTATGGATAAAAAATATCCAGTATACAAGATTTTAATGTGAACTCAAATCGTGGCAAGTTTCATTAAAATTCATTTACTAGTTGTGGGCGTGTTGTGCGGTTGAAATACAATCTAACAGATAATCATAAATAGATGAAAATAAAACTGAGATGAATGAAGTAATGGACCTAGACATCGTATTGCAGTAACACCATCGTCCTTTAATTCTAATATTACGTAGTCCAGTCATTACTGCTTGCAAATTGAGTTAAACTGTAATTTGAACCTACATTCCGGTCCGTTGCTATTTATTTTATAGCGGGTAGAAAGGACCCGTCTCTGTTACGGCGTAGGGGTTGGTTTTAGATTAGCAAATGTAACTTTACGTCTTGGAGTGCGTTATACTTTTATTTCAACATTAACTTTACGTTTTATTGTGATTAAAAGTGGTTTAAAAATGTATATTCTATGGATTAAAATATTTTATCGCCATCAAGTCAAATAGGCCTACAATAGGTACGAGTATGTATATCAATCGATAATTATCTGAAACAACAATCTTTTGGTAATTGACTACTGTAGGAATAGACGACACTATTACACTTAATTTTTGTATAAAAAATATTAGAAAATAATTCTCATACTCAAGTAAGAACGTAAATTTTCCGAACTTAGTTCGATAAATTTCCGAGTAGGGTGAAGGAACAATAGCGCACGTCTGTCTGTGATGCGCTTTGATTTAGATGCGGGCATAATACTCTACAACTAGCTGCCGTATCTTATTTTCCTCGACTTTTGTTAAAGGAAAGGAAATCACAGCTTGATACCTTTTTTAGTAACAGTTACTGACGTATTAAGTTTTCTTGAAAAGCTGAAATGAATACACACATCCAATAAGATGTTAAGATGCATTTTGCTGAAGTGAAGTTAACGTTTTGAACTTTATAATATTTGGTTGAAAACACGTGTTAATCGTTTGAAGGTCATTTTAAAATGAGCATTTCTTTAAAGAATTTCCTCTGACAAGCGACTGGAGTTTACTTCTTAAAAATGATAATCGTAATACAAACAATAAGGTGCTCTAACAACTGAATGAAATTACAATTAAAAAATTACAAAATTGTAAAATTAAAACATAAATGGTTGCTTGCTACTCGTATCGATATACTAATCCTATAAATATAGTATCCTATAAATATTCCCGTATCTTCTAGCTCTAAAAAAATATCACTCTCAGCGTCACTTAGCTCAGCGTCTGCTGTTTCACATGAACTCACTAACCATATTCTTGTCGTGAACTCAAATATGTATATTTGTAAAATAATTGTGTTTGCTCGCAAACGAAAAAAAAACCGACTTCAATTACATCGACGAGTAATGCAGCGTAGATCGACGACAAAATAGTCAAGTAACTACGCGTTATCAAAGATTACTCAAAAAGTAGTTATCAGATCTCAATAAAATTTATATGTGACCACATGACAAACATTAGCTTTCGATTAAATCAAAAATAATTATAAGCGGTACACCCAGTAAAAAGTTATTGCGGATTTTCAAGAGTTTCCCTCGATTTCTCTGGGATTCCATTATCAGATCCTGGTTTCCTTATCATAGTACTATACTAAGGATATCTTCTTTCCAACAAAAAAAGAAATATCAAAATCGGTACATCCAGTAGAAAGTTATGCGGTATAAAACAACGTAGGTCGACGAAAAAAGCATCAAGTAAAAACGCATTATTAGATATAACTCGAAAAGTAGTTGTTAGATCTCATAAAATTTAAATGAGACCAATTAACACACACCACCTTTCGATTAAAAAAAAATAGTCGAAATCGGTCCACACGGTCAAAAGTTCTGATGTAACATATATATAAAAAAAAAATAGTCGAATTGAGAACCTCCTCCTTTTTGGAAGTCGGTTAAAAAAATAAGAGAACGGTATCATCGTGCAAGCACCGTTCTGCCGCTTTTAAAACTATAATAACTGAGTTTATATATAAAGAATAAAATCTTAACAACACGATTAATTACTAACAGACCAATCAACGACCGAACATTCCTAGACATGTTCGCTGTATGTTGCAAGTTGTTAATAGATGACGCTCATGGTTCGAGCAAAACTACGCCGATCAAAGAAAAACGAATGAACCGTGTATGTTTCTACTTGGTAACAGATGGCACTCATTATGTTACAAATCGCGGTGGCAAGGTTTTTATTGTTGTGTTTATAGTCTATTACGAGAATGTCTTGCTTTGCTAGCGTTAGCACAGTAGTTAATATTGAAATTAGCGCTGTTGCTAGCGCTAATAGTTCATAAGAAAAGTCCAAGTAAATTATAATTTTTTGAATTCCGTCCCCTATTCCCAAGTAGGAGAAACGGAACCCTAATACATTTACTTACATACCATAATTAATACACAAAAATTAACACGGGTCGGTACCCGTGACGATTCACCTGTTCACACAATTTACCTGATATAACTCGACTTATATAGCTTATCGCAGGAGGCGCAGATAATTTTCGCTGTATTTTTACTCTATAATAGATAAACGTCATCACCATTATCATCACACCATCACTTCAGCCTATCGCAGTCCATTGCCGGACATAGGTCTCCTCAAATCCACGCCAAAAATGGCGTAAACTCACGTGTGTTGCCCATATTCACCACGCTGAGGAATTCACGCCATTTTTGGCGCGAACTTATGGAGGCAAGCGTGTGTGTATGTGTGTGTGTGTTTATCTTGCGAATTTTTGCAGTTCCTTACCACGCCACTGTGTGTAACGGAACTTCTAATTATGACTAAGACTCCTGTTCGTTCTGCTGTCTGTTCGTGTCACAGGGCTATCTCAAGATCTATAAAAGGTAAACACTTGGTATTTCACAGTACGTTTTTTTTTTGTCTTATAACATACACACACGGTCGTCTGTTCCTATGGTAAGCAACTTAATGCTCGCGTTACATGTAACAGCAGACTGTTGAATATTTATTTGATAAATATTCATCGAAATAATGCATATACATATAAATAAATACAAATATTACTACTACCAGACTCAGGCAGAAATCGAACCCTCGACCCGCGGAGCAGTAAGAAGGACCACTACAAACCGCGCCATAGGGCTAGTCAATGCACAATGTGCGTTATAATAGTAGATATAAAACAAGTAAAAACAAAACAAAGTCAATGATAATAGTTTGTTATCATAGGGCATTTACTTTTAATTTTTATTTTTAACCAATTTCAAAAAAGTAGGAGGTTATCAATTCCACTGTATTTTAAGCGTCTTACCCGAGAACTTTTTACTGCATGAGACCTAGTTCGATGATTCTTTTTTTTAATACATAAAAAAATACAATCTAATCGAGAATCTTTTCTTGTTTTGGAAGTCGGATAAAAATAAAGAAATACACACACGTGTTACAAGGAAAACCAATTGTAATTATTATTTATGTCAGTCTTGTTTACAGACGGGCGACGATGTTTAGTAACAAAAATCCTTTACGGTTACGAGCTCACGGAAATATGAAACGTTGTGATATTTTTTTTAAATTGGATTTCTACTTTTTGAGTAATTTTTGATATCGCATACTTTCTTAACTAATTTTTCGTCTACCCACGTTGTATTACTGGGTTACACTACTAGTCGACGTAATTGAAGTCGCTTTATTTCTCGTTAGCGAGCAAACACAATTATTGAACTGAGCTTTAACATGCTTAAATATCAATTGTTTTGACAAGGCTACGAGGTCTTTACATATAGACTAACTGTCGACTTTTCAAATGTATACCTACTGTAAATATTGTAAGTAATGGATACTGACATAAGTAAATAACTGCTAAAATTCAAAACACTATTTTTGCAGTTTCGTTTCCCAAAGACTTTAAAGGAACGACACTAATAAAACTCCGCTGTCTGTTCGTCTCAATTATTAATCTTGTCACAGCGATTCAGTATTGGTCAAGTCTGTAAGTATCGTCTGTGATGACGTTGAATATTTGTTTTTAAATTTTTAATTTAAATATTTTCGAAAATTTGGAGGGTCCGATAACGATGCGTTATTATTAACCCTCCAAGATTTTCAATTTTTTAAGTGATTGTAATCAACTTTACATATAAAAATAAAAATCTCGTTACCGCGATTCACAATAAGCAACCAACGATGAGTGCCATCTAGTAACAAGTAGAAACATACCAAACCATCCGATATTGACAGTGCTTGATCTGCGTAACTTTAAGACGAAATTTTGTACTGTTTGTACACCCGCGGTGTTAATTTTTGTAACAGTATCAAGTATTTTATTTTATTTTATACCTATAACTAGGTCGGCAAACAAGCGTACTGCTCACCTGATGGTAAGCGATTACCGTAGCTTATAGACGCCTGCAACACTAGAAGCATCGCAAGCGCGTTGCTGACCCAATCCCCAATCCCCCCAGCAGCTCTGGTCACCTTACTCACCAACAGGAAAACAACTCTGCTTGAAACCTATCGTTTAAAACTAAACTTCTTAAAGATTAATTAATTAATTTATTTATTTCATACCTACAAGTTTACAGAGCTTTACTCCAGACACAAGTAAGTCAAACTTAATTTAAAAAAAACGCAAAAACACAGGTATGACAAATGAAGAAAATAATGATATATGTAGATTCAGAAATATACAACTTATCAAAATACAATAATTAAAATTTACAATGTCAAAAAATATACTTACTCAGTTGATAATAATAAAAGAACTAAATATCAATAATTTTGTTAGGAAATTCATATTAGGTAGAATTACAATATAACAATGTCAAAATAAAATATCTAGTCAAAATTCAGAATCCTGTTTATAAAAATACATTCGTGTCAGTATATTAGATGTCAAAACGAAAAAATAAACGTCAAAATTAAAAAAAATAAAATATTACTAATGTCAGGATTAAATTATACAAGAGAATAAATTTATAACGTACAAAGATATTTATAGCTATTTTTACAAAAAACATAGATCTTATCGGCAAATAAGTCTATGTCCTCACAATGAGTGAGCAAATCGCTGATCAAATGTAGTGCGCGTATTGCGTGTGCCGCGAACCGCGTGCGGATAGCTGTAACTTTTGAAAATTCTTAATAATTTATTTGTATTAAAATTTAACAAAAAGTCTTAAAATTAAAGATTGGGGGAAGGGATTATTAAGTGGTTCCGTTTTCGCATTCGAATAACGGACCTACAAAAAATTATTACAAAAACCCAAAAAAAAATTAACGTGGTAACAACAGTAATGAGCACTAACACAACAATAAAAATGTATCCAACGTGATTCTGCTTTCTGTCACTGACGATGAGCGCCATCTATCAACAAGTCTAGATATAAGCCAACATTCATTTGATGCGTGGTATGACGGAGCGACCGATCTCTGTACAGTTTCATTTCCGAACTGGACCTTTTTTAAGAAAGTCTCTTATAATTCTAAAGGTCATGATACTGAACAATACCAGCATGTGGTGGCTTCCTGAGAGCAACTCGAAAAACAAGGTGACGTTACTCTAAATTAAATATGGCGGACTTGAAAAGATGGCAGGCTAGTTTTTTATGGTTTACTACATTATGGGTATCAAAAGAAAGGATTTAATGTAGAATACCAAACAGAGAAACCTGTCCATTTGGCTTAGTGGCTTTCAACAGTACAGAAATAGCACAGATGACGTCGCCAATGTCACTTAACATGGAAAAAAAACACGAAAGAGATAGTTTGGTTCGGTCGATATTAGAATATTCAGTATATTTTGAAGAAAATTATAATTTCATGAGAATATCTTAAATCTTGACACCACGATGAAGTAAATGGAACCGACGATAAACGCCATCTATCATCAAGTCGAAACTTAGCCGAATGGCAACGAATGTTACGTCGTTGATTGATTGGTTACAAACACTGAATTGTAGTGGTAAGGTTTTCGTTGTTGTGCATAAATTCAATTAAATAATTCTAAATTTAGAAGAAAAAACTATTCCTGACGTGTGATTAATGAACTCGAGTTTTTCTTCCGTTTTTTCAATTATTAAAAAAAACACGACAAGACATATTTCCGAAATGTAGGAGGCGCGAACTGAGCATTGGCTCCATCTCTCGTGTAACTTAGTGCGTAGATCGTTATGATTACCAGTTTCAAATATCTATACAACTTTGTTTTGAATCTTAATATCTATGTAAGTGTGTATGGTCTATGTCATATATTATGTCAGGCTTTTTACCACGTTGGTCGTTAGTTGTTTTGAGTTCCTCATTTTTCGTTTGTACTGATATGTTCTTGTCGCGAGATTTAAGTTCTCGTATTTACTTAGTTTGAAAATTTTTAAAATTAAAAATCCTTTATTTAATTTAATTGTTTATCTACAGAGGTAAATCTCGCAACAAGCTTTTATATTATATACATGGTCTAATGACATACATGACATACTTACAACCATACTACAGACGTGGCTACAACCGCCAGGACAACGTGAATTATATAATAAAACAAGTAAACACATGTCTTGTAATGAAACTGCTCCAAATTAAATTTATATTTATTAGAAATCTAAAATTGGTCAACTTGTGCGGGAAAATTTTAAAAATGAGAGAACGGTATCATCGTGCAAGCGGTTCACGAACGAGACCGTTCTCCCGCATTCAGAAGTATTATAACCGACTTTATATAGAAGAAATAAAATCTTAACACCACGATTCATTACCCGTAACAGGCTAATCAACGACTGAACATTTCTAGACATGTTGCAATTTGTTCATAGATGGCGGTCATGGTTCGATCAAAACTACGTCGATCAAACAAAGCGCATGTACGCTGTATGTTTCTACTTGGTAGCAGATGGCACTCATTGAGTTACGAATCGCGGTGGCAAGGTTTTTATTATTGTGTTTATAGTCGATTATGAGAATGTCTTGCTTTGCTAGCGTTGGCTGTAGTAGCTAACGCTAATAGTTCATAAGGGAACTCTCACTTAATTTTTTCTAGTTCCGTCCCCTATCATCATGTAGGTGGAACGGAACCCTAATACATTAACTTATACTAAAGTGAGATTAATATATAAAAATTAAAATGAATCGCTTATCGTTACGACTCGCCTATACACATAAGTCACAGATATATATATAAGAGATTTAGGTTCAAAGGGATATAACTTTAGATAGACCAGTATTCATGATAGATTAGTAGCCAAGGGATGTAAGGCATCAATTGCAGCGCGAGCTGTGCTCGTGCCCCTATAGTTCGAGGGTGTTGCTTGCACCCGAGCTAACTATTCTGCTTTAAATCTCGAATGTGAGGTAAGTAGAAAAAAACCGGCATTACAAGAAACAATATTTAAACAAACAATATTTAAAGTAAAAGTTTTCTATTCCCGCCTTTTTTCATTAAAAAGAATCAGGTAAAGAACTTTTTAATTTTTTTTTTCAAGATCGAAATTGAGCTATGCCGTTCGATATTTAAAATTGATGACTATTATACTCACACGTAGACAAGGCTGAATAGCAAAGCGATCTCTTTGGTCATTGGGCTGAATGCATAATGTCTATTGCCAGTGTGATGGTTAGATGTAGGCGAACTTTTTGAAAGAAAGAAGTGTTTTTTTTTAAATTATTTACCGCTCTAGGGCTTTTCTAGCTACATTATTACCCTAAAGCGCTAATTAGTCACCCACAAGCCCCGTTTGGAGGTAATAAGAACCTACTTACCGAACATGAGAGATGTAAATAAGATTTATAAACAATAAGTAAGGTACATTTACTTGAAGTTGTTTACGCATAGTAGGCGTAGTAATATTATATGGGGTAGTTGTGAATAATATGATTTGGTAGATAAGTACTCTAGTTAAATAAGTACTCTAATATCCAGTTGCTATATATATAGCTGTGTTTAGAAGAGTAACGGGACATTCAGATACTACATATAGTTGAAATAGCAATAACGTTAAAAACTGATCGTTAATTTTGTAATGGCGTATGATTCAATTATAAATCTTCTCACAGAAATCCAGTATTGGTCCAGTCTGTAAGTATCGTCTGTGACGACGTTAAGTATTTATTTTGAAATTTATAATTTACATATTTGCGAAAATTTGGAGTGCAGAATAACGATGCGTTATGCGGCACTCCAAGATTTTCAATTTTCGAAGTGATCGTAATTAACTTTACATATAAAAATAAAAATCTCGCTACCGCGATTCACAATTAGCAACCAACGATGAGTGCCATCTAGTAACAAGTAGAAACATACCAGTACATCCAATATTGACTGTACTAGATCTGCGTAACTTTATTTAAGACAAATTTTGTACTGCGAGTGTTAATTTTTGTAACAGTATCTAATATTTTATTTTATATAACTAGGTTGGTAAACCCCCATAACTAAGTCTTCGCATTCCTGTGTCAGAGACCTGGAAACACACTTAGTGAATACAAATAAACATACAAACCACGATAATCACCTGTATGGCACATACAGACATTTGTCACGAGTGAAAGAAGGAGCGGGAAGACTGGCGACTACAAACTGCGCCCACGGGGTTGTCTATGAGATATAACCACAAATAAAAGCAAAACGAAGTCAATGTTAATAGTTTGTAACTTCAAGAATTTTTTTTAACCGACTTCAAAAAAGGCGAGGTTATCAATTCTACTGTATTTTATGTGTGTCACCCCAGTACTTTGTATTGGATTGACCGATTTCGATGATTCTTGTTTTAATTGAAAGGTGGTGGTGGGAAAATTGAGTGGTGGTGGGTGGTGGTGTGGTTATCGTTTAAATGAAATCTGACAAGAACTTTTTGAATTATCTCTAACAATGCCTATTTACTTGACTGCGTCTGCTTGCGTTGTGTTATTGGTCGATGTAATTGAAGTTGGTTTTTCTTTTGGGAGTAAACACAATTACACAAATTGATTTCGCTGTTTAAATTTATAAATAAATAATAAGCGTTAAAATGTTATTATAATCATAGAAGTCAATTCTATGCAATTCTACTCTGATTTACAATTTTAATTAATCAATTTAATATTGTAACGATTCTAATACGTGTACCGTCCTACCAATAAGAACGCAGTATGACAATGTCTTCATGTAATGTATATTGGTAGGAAATCAAGTTGATGTAAGCGTGTTCCGGTCGGTAAAAAAATTAGATTCCTTATGGTATTGACTAGCGGACGATAGCCTTTGTCTCGTAGGGGAAATTCACTCAAAATTGTGGCGTACATTTTAAATTGGAATAATTTCTTAAGCTCTCAATAAAGGTTCTCAATAAAGCTCATTTTCGTACTGTCTTATTTTGTCATTTTAATGTGACGGTAGTTTATAATTAAATAACGAATCTACCGACACAACAATTATTTTTTCCAAACACGTCCACTAGGTCTTTATTTCATTTCATTTCGCTTTTGTTTTACTTAATATATACAAGAACAAAAATCTTGCCAGCGAAGTTCATTATTAGTAATCGACAAATAAAAAGCAATTTGAACAGTTACAGATGGTCCACTTCGAGAAACTTATATTTAAGACGATTTTTGTCTCATTACTCTAAACAGTGTTATTACACGTTTCTATTCAACCCTACAGCAAGTTTTAATTAAATATCAAAATTCATACTACAAGGCGCGATAAGAGCGCCCCCTCGCAGATGTAGCTCAGATCAATCGTCTTGATACTTGCAATTCTTACTAAAGTATAGGTATAATAAAATTATACATGATGTTATTATATGAGGTATACCAACAATTGTTGTGCTGTAAATATCGCACTGACCAGTAAAAGTCAGGTGATTCAGTTACTCTTTTTATTAATTATTAGTTTCACAATCAATTTAATGATATATGTATGAATATACTCGTATATATTTAACAATTGTGTGCGTGTGTTACATTTATAATATTATCATCTCTCATGAGATCATCTATGAGATCAATGTCTCCTCTTTGTCAAGCTCTTTTATGCTAATGTCTAAAAGTTGCTGTAAAAATTAAATATCACGTGAAATATTTATACATTCTACTTTTAAAAGTATCAAAATCGCCGACACGCTGGGCTCTTATTCTGTTTTAAGATCAAATTTCGCTTTGAACCGTCGTTTTGTCAAAACCTGAGCAGAATGACAAAGATTTTAACTAAAATTATCCGTTAACAAAGCAGGTTTATTGAAATTTAGAGCGTAAATAGTAAGAAATATAATCTAAATATCGCGGTTACAAACTATTATTACTCTTTGTATTGTATTTTTTATGCAACTAGATCATCAAGCAAGGCTACGACTCACTGATTAGTACCGTAGCTTATAAAAGTCGCAACACCAGAAGCATCGCAACCCCGATCATATCGCCAATCCCTCCAGGATCCCTGGTCACCTTACCAAAGGAAAGAACGCAACATTGCTTGAGAACAGTATTATTTAGCTGAGATCTTGTGTAAGGTCGAGGTATAATAGTCAGGCTGCTCCAGATGTCATGCAAGATATTTCCTGCTGTACAACTACTGCAGTTGAAATATGTTTAGTTCGTAATTCCATCGCATATCAAATTATTTTAAGTTGAAACTTCTTTGGAATCGTTGTGATTTGAGACTCGATACAACGATAATGCGTCATGATAAAGAAACAAACACACAAATGTGTGACAGAGTATGAGAATGAGATAGAACACATTACACAGTATTTTATATTCTCGTCGAATAACATCTCTCGTCTGCTATATGATAATTCAAAAGTCACGCTGTAGTACAATAATACCATGCACGTATAACGTATGGTTTGAAATGTTAAACCGTCAACATAAATAAGTAATACAATTCTATTCGGTTTTGTGATCAAACTGAGCAGTAAATAGCCATATTTTCGTATTGCATGCTGTGAATGTTCAATGTTCGGCGCTAGTTTCAATTTGTTGATAGATGGCGCTAATTACTAGTTGCAATTTCTGAATCGCATTGGCAAGATTTTTGTCATAGTATTTATACTCGACTTAAATTATTTCTGATATTGATATAAAATATATTATCACAGCGAGATTAGCTGTGTAATATATTTTTATATCAGTTTATTATTCCAATATTAAAATTCCTATACCAACATATATAGGACTTGTAGGAATATTAAAAATAAGTATAATAATTTTTATTTTATATAATGCGATTTTACTTGACGCTTTTATCGTCGACCTACGTTGTATTGTACCGCATAACTTT
Source organism: Melitaea cinxia (assembly GCF_905220565.1). NCBI lineage: Eukaryota > Metazoa > Arthropoda > Insecta > Lepidoptera > Nymphalidae > Melitaea > Melitaea cinxia. The sequence goes on along the minus strand of NC_059418.1, from coordinate 9,476,044 downwards.
CTACCAGATGTACTGATTTTGATAATTCTTTTTTTGTTGGAAAGGAGATATCCCTAGTTTAGTTCGATAATAAGGAAACCAGGATCTGATGATGGGATCCCAGAGAAATCGAGGGAAACTCTTGAAAATCCGCAATAACTTTTTAATGGGTATACCGATTTTGATAATTCTTTTTTTGTTGGAAAGAAGATATCCCTAGTTTATTACCATGATAAGGAAACCAGGATCTGATCATGGGATCTCAGAGAAATCGAGGGAAACTCTTGAAAATCCACAATAACTTTTTACTGGGTGTACCGATTTTAATAATTTTTAATTTAATCGAAAGCTGATGTTTGTCATGTGGTCACATATAAATTTTATTGAGATCTGATAACTACTTTTTGAGTAATCTTTGATAACGCGTAGTTACTTGACTATTTTTTCGTTGATCTACGTTGTATTACCCTTCGATGTAATTGAAGTCGGTTTTTTTTTCGTCAATTATTAATTACATAATCATCTTTTTCTGAACTTCTGATTCAAAGGCTTATATTCTGACATATTTAATACTAATTCTCACTTTTTTTTTTTACAAAAGAGGCTACAATTTAAAAGAACGTAAGACAATAGCCTCATCTGCGTCGTGTTGATTTTACCGGAAGCAAGATTGTTTTCTGAATAATAATGACTTGGATTTTTGATTGAATATTTAATTTAAACAAACGCCTCGAATGTCGCTGACTATGAGAGAGAGTTCTATAAGTATGAGCTGCCATCGTTTCATTTCTAGTTTTGTCTTAAAAAAGTTTTAATATAAACTATTAGAATGTAAAAATATACCACACAAATTTTCATACACCAGATTTTATATATAATACATATCGTTCAGAATCATATTAATTAAAAAGAAATTTATTAATAATTACTTTTTTTGTAGTAAATCTGTTGTAGACCATCACTAAACTGAACCAAAAATATATATTAATCCATACAATAATATCGATATTGAATGAAAAAGCTTGGGGTATAGTTCTCAAACAAGTTCATACATACTCATGTAACGTCCCAAGTCTAAAACCAAGTGCCTCAATACAATCGAAATTTTGGTCCCAGACCCCAATTCCAGTCCTGTCATTACTGCGTGTAAATTGAGTTTAAACCTAATTTGAAGCAATATTCCCGTCCAGTGCTATTTATTTTACTGCGGGTAGAAAGGATCCGTCTCTGTTACCTCGTAGGGGTTGGTTTTGGATTAGCAAATCTCACTTTACGTCTTGGGGCGCGTTATACTTTTATGTCAACATTAACTTTACGTTTTATTGTGATCAAAAGTGGTTTCAAAATGTATATTCTGTGGATTAAAATATTTTATCGCCCTCAAGTCAAATAGGCCTACAATAGGTAAGAGTATGTATATCAATCGATAATTATCTGAAAAAACAATATTTTGATAATTGACTATTGTAGGAACAGTCGACACGAGTAAACTTAATTGTTCTATAAAATAATTCTCATTCTCAAGTAAAACCGTAAATTTTCCGAACTTAGTACGATAAATTTCCGAGTAGGGTGAAGGAACAATAGCGCACGTCTGTCTGTGATGCGCTTTGATTTCGATGCGGGCGTGTTGTCGTTACAACTAGCTGTTATAACTTTTATTATAGGAAAGGAAATCACAGCTTGATAATTTTTTTAGCAACAGTTACCGATGAATTAAGTTACCTTGAAAGCTGAAATGAATATACACATCCAATGCGATGTTATGATGCATTTTGCTGAAGTGTAGTTTTTAACATTTTGGCCTTTATACTCGTAATATATTTGGTAGAAAAAACGTGTTTCCCGTTTGAAGGTCATTTTAAAATAAATATTTCTATAAAATATATATATGTTTCCTCCGATACGCGACTAGAGTTTACTACGTAATAATGATAATCGTAATTTGAAAAAAAAAATAAGATGTTCTAACGTATGAATCAAATTATAATTAAAAATTACAAAATTGTAAAATCAAACCATAAATTGTTTTTTGCCACTCGTATATACCGATACATATATTCCTGTATCTTACAATAAGCTTAAATCACTATTAAAACGTAACTCTTAGCATCATTAAGGTCAGCGTCAGTTGTTTCACACGAATTCTCTTACCATATTTTTTTTATAAACTCAAATATATATATTTGAATAAAAGTGATTGATCAAAGAACAAGTCTGACTCCTGCATGACACATAAATCAGTACAAACATCAGGACAACGTGAGTTTATTAATAAAACAAATAAATAAACATCGTGCAAGTGGTACACGAACGAGACCGTTCTCCCGCTGTCAAATTATAGTAACTGACTTTATATAGAAAGTATAAAATCTTAACACCAAGATTTATTACCCGTTACAGACCGATCTACGACTGAACCTTCATAGACATGTTCGCTGTATGTTGCAACTTGTTGATAGATGGCGCTCATGGTTCGAGCAAAGCTAGGCCGATCAAACAAAAGCGAATGTACCGAGTATGTTTCTACTTGGTAACAGATGGCACTCATCAAGTTAAATATCGGGGTGGCAAGGTTTTTATTGTTGTGTTTATAGTCGATTATGAGAATGTCTTGCTTTGCTAGCGTTAGCACAGTAGTTAATGTGTAGTTAGCGCTAATAGTTCATAAGACTCAGTTACAGCAATTTTTCTAGTTCCGTCCCCTATCACCATGTAGGAGAAACGGAATCCTAATACATTTACTTACATACCATAATTTTTCGCTTCAGCCTGTAATATCCCACTACTGGGCATAGGCCTCTTTCTCCATGCAGGAGAAGGATCAGAGCTTAATCCACCACGCTTCTCCAATCCGGGTTGGCGGATGGCGGTTGTGCAGTCTTTGTGGGTCTCCCCATCGTGCCTCGGAGAGCACATTAATCCGTCGGTCCCGGTTGTTACCATGCATACCTGATAGATCGTTACTCATAGTAGGGAATACCATAATTAATAGATAAAATATCTATATATAGATAGATATCTAACAAGTACTATTCGAGTCGTATCTAATAACGCATATTTACTTAACTATTTTTTCGTATGTACCCACGTTGTATTTCTTGTCGATCTAGTTGATGACGCTTTTTTTTTGTTTGCGAGCAAACACAATTATCGAACTGAGATTTAATATGATAAAATTTAAATTGTTTTGACAAGGTTTTGATTTCCGTATATTAGTCGGTAGAGATTAATTGTCGACTTGTTAAATGTATACCTACTGTCAATAATGTATATTATATTAAAATAATGGATACTGAGCAGTAGAAATACTATTTGTGCAGTTTCGTTTCCCAAAGGTTTCAATGGAACGACAGTAATAAAACTCCACTCTGCTCATCTCACAGAGTTGTGTTTAGAAGAGTAATGGGACATTCAGAGACTACATATAGTTGAAATAGCTATAACGATAAACACTGATCATTAACTTTGTACGCCATTTCATTGTGTAATTGTTAGTATGATTCATTATTAATCTTCTCACAGCCATCCAGTATTGGTAACCGTCTGTAAGTGTCGTCTGTGACGACGTTGAATATTTGTTTTGAAATTTATAATTTAAATATATCTGCTCTTCTTGATGAACTCATTTTTTGAGAAGAAGCCCCAAAGGAGGTGGACATGGCAAAGCCCCGATACTGTGACGAGGAACGAGATAGATTTCATCATAGCGGATAAAATGCATATATTCAGAGATGTCTCAGTGGTTAACAGGTTTAACACCGGCAGCGACCACCGGCTAGTACGGGGCACTCTGAATATATGTCTCCGAAAGGAGCGGACCCGCTTGATGAAATCTACTCTCCGACCTACGCTGCCCCAAATACTATGTGGCTCCGAGCAGTTCCAATTGGAACTCCAAAATTGATTCGATTCGCTGGAAACTACTAGCGACGTGGACGAGATAACCGATAACGTGTTGAAGACGGTGTGTACACTGGGTCGCAGGCACTTTCCACCAAAAAAGCCAACGAAGCAGTCCAAACTTTCTCCCGAAGCCTTGGATCTGATGCGGCAGAGGCACGAGTTGCCGGCTGCTTCACCAGAACAGAGGGCTCTTTCAAGAGGATACGGAAACTTATTCGCCGAGACCTCCGCTGCTCAAATACGAGAGAGGTTACTACTCTGATTGAGCAGACTAGGGGGTCCAAAGTTTTCCAAAGACCATTGGGGAGAAGCCTTCTTGCGAAGCTTAAAACAGCAGATGCAGATGTCTGCTCTCACTCTCAGATCCGTGAAGAGGTTGAGAATTTTTATGGACAGCTGTATTTATCGAGCGCACGCAAGCCTGCGACTTGGGACACCGAAGATCCACGGGCACCATTGTTGCGCCATTATTCGGAGAGTATCCTGGACTTCGAAGAGGGCGAGATTAGTACAGCGCTCGGGCAGCTTAAAAACGGGAGGGCCCCGGGGGATGACGGAGTTACCACTGAACTCCTTAAAGCCGTGGGGCGACCTGTCCGGAAAGCCTTGGCAAGACTATTTAACGCCGTCATCCACCGAGGTACCACGCCGGAGGCGTGGTCCAGGAGTGTGGTGGTGCTGTTCTTTAAGAGAGGCGATAAGTCTCTGTTAAAGAATTACAGACCGATCTCACTTCTGAGCCACGTCTATAAGCTGTTTTAGAGGGTTGTTACGAATCGTCTGGCCAGAAGACTCGACGAATTCCAACCACCAGAGCAGGCTGGGTTTCGGAATGGCTACAGCACCGTGGACCACATCCATACTGTTCGGCAGATTATCCAAAAGACGGAAGAATATAATCAACCGCTGTGTATGGCATTTGTGGACTACGAGAAAGCCTTCGACTCTGTCGAGACCTGGGCTGTCCTGGACTCTCTGCAGAGATGTCATATTGACTGGCGATATATCGAGATACTGAAATCTATGTACGACGCGGCGACGATGACTGTTCATGTCAATGACCAAAGAACAAGACCTATTTTCCTCCGGCGTGGGGTAAGACAGGGGGATGTAATATCACCGAAACTGTTTACCACTGCGCTAGAGGATGTTTTTAAGACCTTGGATTGGGGGGAACGAGGCATCAACGTCAACGGTGAATTCATCTCTCACCTTCGTTTCGCCGACGATATTGTCATCTTTGCGGAGACGCTGGATGAGTTAGGCCAAATGCTGGCCGGCCTAAACGAGTCCTCCCGACGTGTCGGTCTCTGTATGAATTTGAATAAAACGAAAGTTATGTTTAACAACCAAGTCATACCGATACCGGTATCGGTCGATGGTACCCTTCTCGAAGTTGTTCAGGATTATATTTACCTAGGCCATACTATCCAACTAGGCCGCAACAACTTCGAGAAGGAGGCCGATAGGAGGATTCGGTTGGGCTGGGCGGCGTTTGGCAGACTCCGTCGAGTCTTCACTTCGAAGATTCCGCAATGCTTGAAGACTAAAGTTTTCGAGCAATGCGTCCTGCCTGTGTTAACATACGGAGCCGAGACGTGGACACTGACGAAGGGACTGGTCCACAAGTTTAAAGTCGCTCAACGTGCAATGGAACAGGCTATGCTTGGGGTCTCTCTCAAAGACAGGATTAGAAATGAGACTATCCGCGAGAGAACGAAAGTAACCGACATAGCCCACAGAATTAGCAAGTTGAAGTGGCAGTGGGCTGGTCATCTGTGTCGCAGGACCGATGGCCGTTGGAGTAGACGGGTCCTAGAGTGGAGACCGCGTCTTGGCAAACGCAGTGTGGGACGTCCTCCGGCCCGTTGGACCGACGATCTACGTAAGATTGCCGGTGTAGGCTGGATGAGGATTGCGGAAGACCGGGATGTGTGGCGCGAACTTGGGGAGGCCTATGTCCAGCAGTGGACTGCGATAGGCTGAAGTGAGTGAGTGAGTGAAATATATCTGAAAATTGGGTGCCGTTAATAACACTTAGTGCGTTACGAACGCCACGCAATTTTCAATTTTCGAAGTGATCGTAATCAACTTTATATATAATAACAAAAATCTCGTTACCGCGATTCAAAATAAACAACCAACGATGAGTGCCATCTAGTAACAAGTAGAAACATACAAGTACATCCAATATTGACTGTGCTTGATATATTGATTATACATATATATGTGTATGTATCATGTATGTTCTTTTTTCTAGGTAATGAAAATGTATCATGTTTGCATACATAACGTTTATCTGCAAATAATACAGATAATTACGCTGCTGCACCTACAACAGTCTTTACAGAATCATGAATAGGTATTAAAATGACTTATTAATTACGGTTCGTATTCTTTCACAGAGAAAGGAAAAGTTTTTTTAAGAGATTTGAATTTTTTTTTGTCAGTAAATATAAGGTACTGTTTTAACATCTGCTAAGTTAACGTTATGTTGAAACGAAACAAGGAAAAATTCCATTTAATATTAGGGTAAAATGATAAATTAGCAGTTATAATGTAACCTTATTTATGTCGTTACTCCAGTAATATTACACTTTGTATTACAAATATTTTTATATGAATACATTTTAATGCACATACAAATATATAATGTAATATAGCCTCCTAACGCCCGAAGACCTAAACAAAATCCTTAGACAAGATAATGGTTGACGCCCAGCGCTTAGTTCGCTTTTACAAGCTAGACGCCCAAGGGATTTTTTAAAACCTTCATTTTTAAATAGTCTTTAGACTACACAATTTTAGTTGGTATGACAGATATTTGTTTCGGAACGTTCCCGGAAGTGTCTGTATTATCTATGGACCATCAGTGGTGCTAACAGAATTTCATTTTATCTGTCATTTTCAACGGATCGTTTAAAAAGATGGAGAGACGTCGCAGGCATGGTAAATGAATTCGAGTTTTACTTTGCTATCTTTGCTTTAATGATTGTTATTTTTTATTGAATCTGATGCTGAAAAACTATATTTTCGTTTAGTATGAATATTTAAAGACAAATCTAAAAACTTATTTTTACTTAACCTCTTAAATTCAGTAGACCTTTTAGAAGGTATGTGGGCTTCAAAATAATCCTGGATTTTAAAAGACTTACGGGTTCCTACATTTGATTGGATTTTAAAACGCTTCTGGGTCTTTGTGCCTATCTTGTTAGTGTTATAATTATTAATTTAATTTCCTTTTCTTTTTTCGATGATATTATTTTCCTAGTTTTCGTAAATGTGATTGTCTCTAATCCAACTTAAGATTGCAATATTCACAAGTTTTATTATAATTTTTGGTAAAGCTTTAGATTAGGTAAAACCGAATTTCGGGACCGCGGGGGGGGGGGAAGGGGGGGGAACGCTTCCCCCGGTACCACTGTCACACCTCAGAACCCCATGGTTATGGAGATATCCATGGTTAAAGTTTTGAGGTTAGAAGAAGAATTTCGAAAGTTAGAGGAACGCTTGGCTCCGGCGCTGCGGGAAGTGCAGCCCTTCCGCCAAAATTATCTGCACTTCTTGCAAAATTCATTTGTGTCTAACTCATGAAAGAAGCTGTTATAAATTGTTTCACTTTCCTAGGCAGTAGATTAGTACTAAAGTAGGTAATATAATTATTTTGTGATATTTTGATCTCCATATAAAAATAGGTAAAAAAACTTTTTAAGTTAAACGGTTTTATGTTAAACATACATTGCAATGTTTAAGATAAATGTACTAAAAACCAAAAAATAATAAAATAGATACAGTCGTGGGAATTATAAACATATGCATAGACTAGACTAAAATAAAACCGTGGGGCACGTCAATTGTCTACAATCGTTGATTAAAATGTTTGTTTTGTAATGTTACACTATAATTAGGCAGTTGTTCAACCGACAAAGATGGACGTGTGATAAGTAGGGCTAGAATGTGGAAACAAGCTAGCAAGCTCGATTATAAGCGAGTTTTAGGGTTTCATAGTGGTGAGCGAGTAGTACTTTTATCATATGTTTTGTCGATTAAAGACAAACTACGAGCAGTGAAACGATTCCTCGCCAGCCAGCAGTGTGAATGTCCAACGATAAACTAGTTGAAACATCTCTTTTATTTACATGGAGTGTATAACTATTGGAATTTCCATGAGCAAGAAAATAGTAAGTAATTTCCTCACCGTCTGCGGGCCAACTGCCTATTTTAACGACGAACTAAACGATTCTTCTATCGCACATTAAGTCGATAATTTGTAGACAATTGACGTGCCCCACGGTTTTATTTTAGTCTAGTCTATGCATATGTTTATAATTCCCACGACTGTATCTATTTTATTATTTTTTGGTTTTTAGTACATTTATCTTAAACATTGCAATGTATGTTTAACATAAAACCGTTTAACTTAAAAAGTTTTTTTACCTATTTTTATTTTCTAGTTTTTAGTTTTTATTTCGCATTCTGTTTAATTCATTTAGTGCTTCATTATTGCAAGGCCCATCTTAAATATTGAGGTTGTATAGTGCACTGTATTCTTCTTGTCAAGCCCTTTTATTTGATACCCATATTGGTGGGATTGACAAAAAATTGTTATCAGACATTTGGTAGCGGCGGCCAGCTTAGATTTCAATTTTGCATAGTAAATTGTATTCTACTTGTTGAGACCTTTCATTTGATACCCATGTTGATGGGATTGATAAAACCTAAGTTATCCGCCATTTTGTAGAGGCCGCCATCTTGGATTTTAATTTTATATAGTACATTGATTATACTGGTTGAGCACTTTCATTTGATACCCATATTGATGGGATCGATAAAACCTACGTTATCCGCCATTTTGTAGCTGCCGCCATCTTGTATTTCAATTTTTTATAGTATATTGTATTCTGCTTGTTGAGCCCTTTCATTTGATACTCATATTGATGGGATTGATAAAACCTACGTTATCCGCCATTTTGTAGCGGCCGCCATCTTGGATTTCAATTTTTTATAGTATATTGTATTCTGCTTGTTGAGCCCTTTCATTTGATACCCATATTGATGGGATTAATAAAACATAAATTATCCGCCATTTTGTAGCGGCGGCCATCTTGAATTTATAATGATAATGAATAAACATAATTGTATTGTCACCAAAATCCAAAGTGTATACAAAATTTCAGATTAATCGGTTGACAGGAAGAGGGTGAAATTTGAATTACTAAATTTGACCCAAGAATAAATAATAAAAAATAAATAAAACAAACGGGCTGAGCTAAATAAAACCGTTTAAAAATATGGAAGTTTATAAGTTTTATTTTGTTGGTGAGAGAAAACGCCTTTTTATGTTTTAGTTTTTGGTTTTTGTCATTTGTTACGGAAAGACTATTTTTATGTAAATTTTTAAAATGATTATGTTATACTTATTATTATCTTTGTCTCGCAGATGAGAAGGAAAAATGTGTATTGATTTTAGAATTAATTTATATAATTATTTTGAGTTGAGTTTTAGTTTCTTTTGAGAAGATTTATTTATTTATTTATTTATTTACACTTTCGCACACTAATACAAGGTTTTAACAGCATAATAAATGAAATATAAAAAATAAAGTTTGCATCAGCTGCAACAGGCGGCCTTATCGCTAATACAGCGATCTCTTCCAGGCAACCTTTGGGCAGAGGACTAAGTAAGAAGTGTGGGATAGGGCGCAAAAAATGTTATGTAACATACATATGTACATAGTCACAAACGTACATGTACACCAAATACATTTACTTACATATACATAATACTTACTTACATATACATACATTCAGATATAAACATATACATATATACATACATACACATACATATACATACACATACATACACAAATACATATATATCAATAATAGTAAAAAAAAAACTTATTAAAAGATTTATTGTTTTTTTTTTTTTTTTTTTTGTAGTTAAAATTGAAATGGCTATGTTCTGTTTTGTGTTTTATTTTGTAAGAAAAATGTTTTTATAACGTTCTATTTGAAAAATAAATATTTTTTTAATAGAATATTGATATTTTTAGTCACCTTAATCCTCCTAATGTTATTAAGAAACAACAATCAGGTCATTACTTTGATGTAAAAGAAATAAATGGCAGATTGATTAATGATAATTTAATAAAAAATATTGCGTATTAAAGCGAGGGTTTTAAAAGGCTTACGGGCTTCTATCACTATAACAGCTGATTGATCACTTCTCTAAAAACAATTGGAAATATTTTAATAATAGCATTGTTAATTCAAGTTTTAACCACTTTCATCTTCTAGGTTAACTATCTAGCTTTCCATGAAATAGAATAGAATGCCAATTTTTTCCTGCAAATTAGACTAATACCTTTATAGTATAGATGACGGCCGGATTTGAAAAAAAGATTACGATGAAAAAAATACAAAACATTTTTTCATTGCATAGTGCTATATTTTTACATCATGTTTTTGTAATAAAAAAACTTTTTAAGTTAAACGGTTTTATGTTAAACATACATTGCAATGTTTAAGATAAATGTACTAAAAACCAAAAAATAATAAAATAGATACAGTCGTGGGAATTATAAACATATGCATAGACTAGACTAAAATAAAACCGTGGGGCACGTCAATTGTCTACAATCGTTGATTAAAATGTTTGTTTTGTAATGTTACACTATAATTGTTCAACCGACAACGATGGACGTGTGATAAGTAGGGCTAGAATGTGGAAACAAGCTAGCAAGCTCGATTATAAGCGAGTTTTAGGGTTTCATAGTGGGGAGCGAGTAGTACTTTTATCATATGTTTTGTCGATTAAAGACAAACTACGAGCAGTGAAACGATTCCTCGCCAGCCAGCAGTGTGAATGTCCAACGATAAACTAGTTGAAACATCTCTTTTATTTACATGGAGTGTATAACTATTGGAATTTCCATGAGCAAGAAAATAGTAAGTAATTTCCTCACCGTCTGCGGGCCAACTGCCTATTTTAACGACGAATTAAACGATTCTTCTATCGCACATTAAGTCGATAATTTGTAGACAATTGACGTGCCCCACGGTTTTATTTTAGTCTAGTCTATGCATATGTTTATAATTCCCACGACTGTATCTATTTTATTATTTTTTGGTTTTTAGTACATTTATCTTAAACATTGCAATGTATGTTTAACATAAAACCGTTTAACTTAAAAAGTTTTTTACCTATTTTTATTTTCTAGTTTTTAGTTTTTATTTCGCATTCTGTTTAATTCATTTAGTGCTTCATTATTGCAAGGCCCATCTTAAATATTGAGGTTGTATAGTGCACTGTATTCTTCTTGTCAAGCCCTTTTATTTGATACCCATATTGGTGGGATTGACAAAAAATTGTTATCAGACATTTGGTAGCGGCGGCCAGCTTAGATTTCAATTTTGCATAGTAAATTGTATTCTACTTGTTGAGACCTTTCATTTGATACCCATGTTGATGGGATTGATAAAACCTAAGTTATCCGCCATTTTGTAGAGGCCGCCATCTTGTATTTTAATTTTATATAGTACATTGATTATACTGGTTGAGCACTTTCATTTGATACCCATATTGATGGGATCGATAAAACCTACGTTATCCGCCATTTTGTAGCGGCCGCCATCTTGTATTTCAATTTTTTATAGTATATTGTATTCTGCTTGTTGAGCCCTTTCATTTGATACCCATATTGATGGGATTGATAAAACCTACGTTATCCGCCATTTTGTAGCGGCCGCCATCTTGGATTTCAATTTTTTACAGTATATTGTATTTTGCTTGTTGAGCCCTTTCATTTGATACCCATATTGATGGGATTAATAAAACATAAATTATCCGCCATTTTGTAGCGGCGGCCATCTTGAATTTATAATGATAATGAATAAACATAATTGTATTGTCACCAAAATCCAAAGTGTATACAAAATTTCAGATTAATCGGTTGACAGGGAGAGGGTGAAATTTGAATTACTAAATTTGACCCAAGAATAAAAAATAAAACAAACGGGGTGAGCTAAATAAAACCGTTTAAAAATCGACCACTCTGCAATAGATACAATGAAATTTCTTTGAAATGGAAAAAAATACAACTGGTTTTACCTAGTGACTGCGACCCAGATGCCTTTTAAAAGGTTGTTTATTTTCGGCTTTCTACCTAGCTAAAAACCGTATTTACACATGCTTGATCTACCAAAAAAATCCCACATTTGTATGATCAGTTTTAAGTACATTTTCGAATGTCGATATCTCTGGGCGTCTACCATGCGAACCTTTTAAAAGGACTTTGGGTGTCTAGCACTACTTGGGCAAAAAAAAGCTGGGCGTTAGGAGGATATAAATAACTTCCTTTCAAACTCTGGTTTTAGTTCTTTATTCACGAATGTCGGTGACGTGTCACGTGTGTCACCCACGCGACCATCACTATTATTGTGTATAAAAAAATGCGTGCGTACAAACTGTACATGTAAAAAGTGAAACTTTTTTGGCAAACTAATTAAAAAAAACGAATTGAAAAAAAAAAACAAAAAGCCAACGTCACACGGTGCTCCCAGGCGGTCACCCATCACAGTACTGACCGCACCGACGTTGCTTAACTTCGGTGATCGGCCGAGAACCGGTGTACATGGTCATGTTTAAAAATTCGTGACCCGTGATGCCGTGACGCGTTTGATCCGTAAAAATTTTACCACTAATGCGCCTAAAAAAGTTTCACTTCAAAAAAAAAACTGAGATCATCTTACAATTAATTAAATGAGATCGTATCAAAGTAGGTAACTAGGTACGTGTTTAGAAAATATCGAACCAGTAATTAAATCATCGTAAATTACGAATAACATAGTTTTATATCTAAGTGTATAATTCTGATAGTAACGACAATCTTTAAGTTAATTATTTTTAACACGACAGTAAATAAATAATATCGTCAGTTTTTAACCGAGTTCTAAAAAAGGGAGAGGTTCTCAATTCGAGTGTATTTTTTATGCAAAATATTGTACATATTTACAATTCACAACTTAAGAACTAAATATTTACAGATAGTTTTGGTATAAATCATGTCCGCGTGGAATTGTACCAAGAATGCTGGCAGCATTTCCCCGTTGAATCGCTATGCCGATTCTCTGGGCAAAAAATGCACCAGCCCTATGTATATGCCCTATTTTTTATGTATGTTACTTCAGAATTTTTGACTGGAAGGACCACTTTCGATAAAAAAAATAATAATCGAAATGTGGTGCGTGTCATTTGGTCCCATTTAAATTTATTTGAGATCTAACAACAACATTTCGAGTTATATCTAATAATGCGTTTTTACTTGACTATTTTTTCGTCTACGTACATAAACTTACGTATACTACGTATAAAAGCAAATTAATTAAACAACCATTTAAGGTCATAATGTTACAACACTCAGGTACGTTCCGCAGATGCGAGAGAGTAAATGTCCGGCATTATGTGTGTTACACACGACGATGTTCTAGTGACAATGTTTGTTATAACTATGAGTGCACGGTGATATAAAATTGTTGAAACTTTTGTTAAAATTGTTCAAAATAGAGAAAAAGTTCCGTCGAGACGTTTACAGCGTTACTCGTAGGAACTTTAACTCTATTTTTCGAAATTATTATAATTATTTTTTATACAAGAATAAAAATCTTGCCACCGCGATTCATTATTTGTAATCATTGATGAACGCCATCTATCAACAAGTAGAAACACACCGAACATTCACTGTACTATTACAACTGATTCGTGACGGGTTTTCAATTGAAACTCGCATTTCAAAAACATTTAGCCTAAATCTCACAGAACACTATTACTCCTACCGGAGCTAAATCTAGTCTGTCGTAGTACATTACAACTGATAATTGTTGACGTTATTTAAGTAAGAAAGTTATATATGACATACAAGTCATGCCTCGCAGTTCTGCTTGCCTTGAAATATCTATAATATAAAAATGAGTCGCTGAATGTGTTGCTAAGCGCAAAACTCGAGAACGGTTGGACCAATTTCGCTAATTCTTTTTTTAAAATATTCCTTGAAGTACGAGGATGGTTCTTACGGAGAGAAAAATTCTAAAAAAAAAAATTAAAATTTCCTGAAGAAGTCCTAAAACAACACTTTTCTATACTCCCATACAAAAGATTTGTGATAATACTTAAAAGTCAATTTGAACTTTAATACCATACGATAAAGTTTGTATTAGGCGATACGAAGTTCGCCGGGTCAGCTAGTAATAGTATATAATTAACGTTTGTAATGCATATATTATGTTTAATATTTAAGTTTTTTATTTATTCTTAACATACGAAACTGAACAGAAGCAACAACTGTTCTTAATAAACAAAATGTCAATTTGAAAGTAAATCGAAAATACTTTTTCATCTTGTTTTGTAACAACCGACTGCTCTTAGATATAAATATATGTTAATCTCGTAATATCCTGAAAATCGTCGTTTTCTTCGCGGGCCCCATAACAAGATAACAGCCCTTACAGAACCATGAATATTTATTATAATGAATAATTAATTTCGGTTCGTATTCTTTTACAAAGACGGGAAAAGTCTCTTACAAGTTTTTTTTTATTAGTAATAATGAGATATTGTTTTAACATCTGTTAAGTTTGAGACGGAATAGGAGACAGCTGTCGTGAACTTTAAGATATAAGATGAAAATTAAAAATTTGAAATTAATCTTTTTTAATTATTTATGTGTTTATTTTTGTATTGTAGACACAAAAATTGTTAGTTTGTAAATTTTTGATGCAGAATATGTACGGGTCAATTGGGAAGTGGTTATATCAATACAACTATATCAGTATTAGTGACATACATTTATTTAATACTATGTATTAATAACAATATTATATATAGTAAGAAATAATTATGTATGTAAATGCGTTACTAACAGTTTAAGGTATAATATAACATCAACTGTCACTACTGAACACAACACTTGACTGATTTCAATTTCATTCATTCATTCATTCATTTCATTGGAACCGGGTTTTAGTTTCTTTGTTCACGAATGTCGGTGACGTGTCACGTGTGTCATCCACTCGACCATCTGTCTTGAATGTGTTCGCTTTAGTCTCTTACCTACATGTTGTTCTTTTAAATTCAAACGTACCTGTAACAAACAGATTTATTGTCAATAGAAGTTTTAGTTCAGACAAAAATGAAAATGATTAGAAGTTTGTACAAAATATTACAATGATTTTTAATATTCTTAGTGAACATATACTTAATATAAAATAAAACAAAAATGTAATATGGCCAATTTTATTAGTAAACATTTAAAAAAATACGAAAACTTAACATTTTGTAAACCTCAAAATACGTTAAAAAACCAAATCCTTTACACTCGTCAACCTATACTAGATTCACCTCCACCTTCTAACAAAGGAACCGCCGGCCTCACCAACCCCTTTGTCGTCTGAATTAATATTTAAACAAGATATAAGGGATGCTACGAGTTAGTAAATCGATAACTGAGATTATACTGGGACTTGAAATAATGTTCAATAAAATACATTAAACACGTTTTTCCTTCGTATTCTACTTCTAGAGTCATTCTTCTTGTATAATATAATTAGTAGAACTATAAGTCGAGAAAGTTCTATTTCTAACTCGTGAAGTAAGTTTAATATTTAATATCGTAGTGAATGTTTTGTAATACAACTAGCTGTACGCGTTACTCCATTCACATTGTCATCCATTTCATTGAGTCTATAAGATAAACTGTGTATGCCAGCTTTATGTCAACTCATCTTGAGAGCATGGATGATTAAAATATTAGCAAACAAATGCAAAACCTTTATATATTGACACTCTAACCAATCCCAACCATTTCCACCCATGTATAAAACTCTAGATGGCTGTAAATCTAGAAAATGTATGGGCTATTTTTTTTCTTTTTTACTTTAACTAAAAGATAGATATATCACAATAACAAAATAAATTGATTTGCATGTCGATAAACTTAAGCGAAGGACATCACTATATCACCGCAGGCGACGACGCGTTCCAATTAGCTAAAGCAAACACAGCGCGCAATAATATTTTCATTTCTATTGTTCCTGCGGTCTTCCTTGATGAAATGTGCGGTGTTGTGTGATTGATTCCACGAGCGGATTACTGTTATACAAATTTTATACCAAATCCAATCTACATTCAGTTATTTGTCAATCTTAGACTTTAGTTGCTAAGTGTCAAGATTTTAATAACAAGAGACTCTCAGAGTTACTCTTACTACTATATTTACTAGAATAGTTTTACTCATGCCAGGACTTGCTACAGGTTTTTGGTAATTGTATTTCGCTTTAATCGCGTTGAGTCATACCAACCAGACCTTTTAAGGTCTACAGAGCTACAAGTTCAGTAGTCTCTTCCCCTTGCCGTAGCACAAATCAAACATTCAAACTTCTCCTTCTTTTAAATTCAAAATAAACATTCTAGAGATGTGATAACAGTGTAGAAGGGGATTTAGGAACTATGTTACTGTGTTAAACTAACTTTATATTATACCTATAAGCAGATTACTTCAGTAAACAAACTGACGTAAGCATCCTCGAGCAAACCACGACGTTCTCGTTAAAGTTTAGGGTTTGTGTGTAATTTGCCCAAATAATTGGCCAAGCAAGCAATATCCTTACCGTCTGTGTTAATGACCTCATAATTTGTTTTTAATTACCTGACAGGAAGGTCCCGCAAAAACCAATATATTTTAGAAATCAGTCTAGTCACTTTTACTTGTACACTATACAATCGTGTAAATATTAAAGACCTTTTTTTAATCTTAAACTTCCAAACAAACACTATTTCCCTTTTCCTCAAGAGAAGCGAACGACGCTGTGTTTGACTTTCATCTCAAACTCATTTATCATTCACTAGCCTTCGACTTGTTGAATAATTCTCGATATCTAACCGACTATGAGTGGAAAAAGGTTACTATATAATCCAGATCATGACGTAACAGTTCACTGCACAATTTGATCTTGAAATGAGATTAGTAATCATGTTAAAATTCGAAAATCGTGAAAGTAAGGAGCACACTGACCGCTGACAGAGGCTTATTTATTTGAGCTTACTAAATAAATCATATCTGCTGTTAGCATAGGTACAGACTAACAAATTTATCAGCTATATAACATTATTACAGTTAGGTATGTGTAGCAACTGACCTGTCTGTGTAAAAATAAAGATATCATCAGACGGGCGTTAATTGAAAGATCGGAGGGTTGAGCACATGAATCATTTGGTCAGCGGGTTCTGTCCGCTCCACCGTCCCCTCCGCAATTTTTCATCGATAATTATTGCTGTGTCAATACGAGTAGGGTTATATTTTTATTACTGATAAAAGTTACATTGATGTATTTTAAAACTTACCGTGTATTTCAATTGTAACTTTAGCGTTGTCTTTTTTACAAAAAAGGTTTGTTTACATCGCAGTAACTATTGTAATTTCTATTGTAATTTCCAATGGATGTGACAATCCCAACATTTTTAAAATATTGTATTATAACGTTTTCAAGTAATGAATAAAAAGATAAACAGAAAAAAATAATTTATTTCTATGAAATATGAAAAGGTCAGAACGCAAGCAAGTAATGAGTATTGTACATAATATTTAATATCTGGTTCCAAATGTTACCTAAACTTTATACGTGTTCCGCCTTCTACACACGTAAGTATTCTACATCCATATATCCTGGGACATATTTCACGTCCCTTTATTAACCCTTCAACGCAATTAAACAGTAAAAATCTGTAGCACGGGAGCCGAAATGACATTAATTGTTCTCGAGAGTAAGGGTTGATTAGGAATTGATAAAGTAACCTCACCAGTGGAAGTCACAGCTACGGACGGAGTGTGTCCTGTGTGTAAGCGAGGTTGCCTGCACTACTGTTGTGAACACATATAACACTTGAATATACACATATGCTACAATATAAGCTCGCTACTTTGACTCAAATGTAGTTTAAAAGTGATTCCAGACAACCGTCATAATTATATTCTTTTAAATTTCGAATAAAATTTAAAGAAGTATTATAAAGATGTCAAAAAATATATAACAATATATTCACTGGAACGTAAGGCTTTTCTATAAAAAATAATGTCACTTCATATAACGAAGTAATCTATATCTATAATACATATATATAAAAGCGAAAGGTCACTCACTCATCACGAAATCTCCGAAACTATAACACCTACAAACTTGAAATTTGGCAGGTAGGCTCCTTATAGGACGTAGACATCCGCTAAGAACGGATTTTACGAAACTCGACCTCTAAGGGGGTAAAACGGGGGTTGGAAGTTTGTATGAAAGTCCTATGTTTTTGAAGTAAGAGACCTGAAATTTAAAATGTATGCTCTATAGATGGTGAGAAAGTGTCCAAATAATGTATCTTTAAAAATCAACCCCTTTTTGGGGTTGAAACGGGGGATGGTACGTTGACTCACTGATCACGAAATCTCCGAAACTATAACACCTACAAACTTGAAATTTGGCAGTTAGGCTCCTTATAGGACGTAAACATCCGTTAAGAACGAATTTTATGAAAACCGACCCCTAAGGGGGTAAAACGGGGGTTGGAAGTTTGTATGAAAGTCCTATGTTTTTGAAGTAAGAGATTTGAAATTTAAAATGTATGCTCTATAGATGGTGAGAAAGTGTTCAAATAATGTATCTTTAGAAATCAACCCCTTTTTGGGTTTGAAACGGGGGATGGTACGTTGACTCACTGATCACGAAATCTCCGAAACTATAACACCTACAAACTTGAAATTTGACAGGAAGGCTCCTTATAGGGCGTAGAGATCCGATAAGAACGGATTTTACGAAACTCGACCCCTAAGGGGGTAAAACGGGAGGTGGGAAGTTTGTATGAAAGTCCTATGTTTTAGGAGTAAAAGAAATTTAAAATGTATGCTCTATAGATAGCGAGAAGGTGTCCAAATAATGCATCGTAATCTATTTATATAAAAGAGAAAGGTCACTGACTCACTCATCACGAGAACTAAATAACCGCTGGATGGTCCATCCATCCAGGATGGACAAAGATGAGGCAGGAAGGTAGATTATAGTTAGTTGACGTCCGCTAAGAACGGATTTTGCGATATTCCACCGCTAAGAGGGTTTAATTAGGGTTGATAGTTTGTATGAAACATATACAGCCTGAAATAAAACTAAAAATGTGGTGTATGGAGGTTTTGTAAAAATAACTATTAAATTATACTAAATTGTGCCTTTTAAAAAGTTACTCAGTTTGATAAGCATTTCAAGTGACTGAAATAAAAAAATAATTTGCGTTAAACATCTTAATAGTAATGCATATCTTCATAACCACGCGGACGTATTCGCAGGCGACAGTTAGTGTATTATAAAATAAAGTCCCCAAAAGTATATGTGAAAGATTCCTTCAAAATCTACTGAACGGATTTTCATGCGATTTCACCAATGGAGAGAGGGCTTGGAGAAAAAAGTTTACGGAACGGCTAAGCCGATTTCGATAATAGTTTCACTGGAAGTTTGCCGGGAAAACTTTGTGACTCACTGATTTCTACGCGGGCGAAGCCGCGGGCACAGCTAGTTACAGTATGTGGGCAGGATTACGTTTAATGCACACATCTATACACGTATATTAACCCGATTTCAATCGTAAGTATTCTGTCTACTATTTCATTTAACTCGTCGTTCGTGATATTCCACAGACATCACTAATTGACTGTTCGCAGCCCCTGAGCCATTACTCGCTCGTTAGGTTCCAGGTGGATGTATTAAAAGTAATATCGTTTACTCCATATTAAGCCTTTTTACAACTTTGACAAATATTATACACTAGCAAACAACGCAGCTTTAAAAAGGCTGGTGAGGATTCAAATATCTATTCATTTGCACGTCGACTTCAAATCTTAATAATTCTAGTAAATTTAAAGCTCATTGTATCAATAGTATCCCATCGTATAATAACATCCGAAGCGTGAAATTGAATCCAACTTCTCGTGAAATACAAATGTCTTATACCGAAAATCGTATAGAAATTTACATGTAATCTGAAATTCAACGTCTACTGCGCCTCAATATAAATAGATTTTCTTTCGTTCCAAAATTTTTCTTTCAAAATGTTATAAATACAAAGGAAACGGAAAAAAGATATTAAGTTGGCGTCACACATATGTTCCGATGTGATATTAATATGCGAGTTATTGGTCTCGGGGAAACTGTCGCGCGCAGAGAACGAAAAACGAGAAAATATTTTCTCATTCTTTTAGCATTAAATACGTCCAGTCATACATCTTACATAATACGCGTCTCTTTCACTCACGAGCTATCTCTTTCTAACGTGTAAGAAAAGAGTGATTAGCACAAAGAATGCAGAACCCCATTTGTATGCTTATTAGCGATCCCCTGAACACTTGACAAAACTTTGACTAATTAAGGATGGCCCAATTTATGAGAGAAAGCAATTTAGTGCAGCAAAAAAAGTAGGAATATGCATAATTTATATAAATCTGTTAGTTTCTTTATTAAACAAATTCAGTTTGTGTTGGACCCAGACACGAAGACTCTCGTTTCACTGGATAAAATTTTACATGACGTAATTCTTAATTCTTAGTTTCGTTATCATGGTAAAAACTAGGAATATCCCCTTTCCAACAAAAAAAGAATTATCAAAATCGGTACATCCAGTAGAAAGTTATGCGGTATAATACAACGTAGGTCGACGAAAAAAGCGTCAAGTAAAAACGCATTATTAGATATAACTCGAAAAGTAGTTGTTAGATCTCTAATAAATTTAAATGGGACCAATTGGCACACACTACCTTTCGATTTAAAAAAAATGTCGAAATCGGTCCACACGGTCAAAAGTTCTGATGTAACATACATTAAAAAAAAATACAGTCGAATTGAGAACCTCCTCCTTTTTTGGAAGTCGGTTAAAAAACAGTTTTTTTTTTTTTTTACAAGTGATATACATCCACGGGCTTATGAACCCATGTCCTTTTTTATACTAAAAACATGCAATTTTTATTTTTATTTTTTTCTATTTCAAGGTAGGCTAAAAAAACAGTTTAAAATAAACATCTCAAAGATGTACAAACAAATAGACGAGCGGACAGTGAGGTTATAACAGGATTGCATTCTCTTACTTCTAGTTTATTTTAAACACAATACGCTCTGAGCAATAATTTGTACCACGACATTAAGGATCAAAGTAAGAAAGAAGCAAAGTTTAATTATACAGAAAATGTTTATAGCTCAGAGATGACTTGAAAGAATTTACATCAAATGTTAAAGGCACATTAATCTCTTTATGTTTAAAAGGTCCTCATCTGCTGCTCGGTGCTTACGAGAATTCTTTTTATGAGTATTCTTATAACGCTTCAGATGACAACACGTCACGTATTAAATATTGTTTTTAGTACAGATGTTAGTTCAGGTCTACTATCTGTCAAATATATTTCATTTTGACGTTCATGTCCGTTTCTAATTACCACTGCACATTAATTGTATCCTAATCGTGCATTAAATTTCATTGCAAACAAATTTAGTGATTAATAAATGTTAAATAAAAGTAAATAATCCAGTTTATAAGTCACTCATTCGTGAATCCAATTGACTCAACACTTCGCCTTAAATAAAACAAACACACAACGAGCCTCCCCTCACGTGAGCTCTCAGCGATCAGCGCTCTGTACACAATAAGTGTTGGAACTCTTCTTTCTTTTTTTCTTTAGCTGTACACTCGTGTACGTTATATGGAACAAAAAATCTTTTGGAAACTTTCTTTAAAAAATCCAAAGTTGGAAACTTTCTTTAAAAAATCCAAAAAACTTTTTTTTTTTTATCACAGTGGAATCCATTTATGGGTGATATCCAGGACGCCCGGGTAGGCAGTTCTAGACTGTATGTCGCCTTCAACACTTGGGGGTGCACTACCGACCAAACCCCTGCGGGAGCCTTCAGCCGCTTTAATTGGAGGGTCCCGGATCTGTAGGCAACAGGACCCTTCCAGCGACCGGCTGGCCTCGGCGAAAAGGCCAGACTTCTCCTCCATGGGGACTGTCCGGCTCACCTCTGAACAATCCCGACGACGCCATGTCTAGCAGGACCGGGTTCCCATCCCGGCCCGACACGAGCACAGGGGCGTTACTGAAGGTGCATAAGTAGCGCCTCCTACGTACCCCTGTTCGTCGCCTGCGGACGGAGGCCTCGTCGTTCTCCATTATGACGATATATAAAGTGTGTTGATATAGGTGCTAATTTTTTTTTTGTAGTAGATGAACTAAGAACCTCATATTTTCTTTCGTTGAAATCTTAAAATATAAATATTACTTCATCAAAACTGTTTTGTACGATCTATCGCTTCAGCCTGTAATATCCCACTACTGGATATAGGCCTCTTTCCCCATGTAGGAGAAGGATCAGAGCTTAATCCACCACGCTGCACCAATGCAGATTGGCGGATATATTCCCTACTATGTATATACTATATATATACAATATATATTCCTAACGATCGCTATCGGGTGTACATGATAACAATCGGGACCAACGGCTTAACGTGCTCTCCGAGGCACGGTGGGGAGACCCACAAGGACTGCACAAACACCCAGACCACGCCAAACGCATGTATGGCCAATACAAATGTTTGTCATGTGCGGGGATCGAACCCGCAACCGCCAGCGTAACAGGTACAATCCATGGCTGTAAACGTTGCGTCAACGCGGCGGCTGTACGAGCTATGCATTTAAAAATTCAATAAAAATTAATGAATTTAAAATTGTATTTAGAATGTACAAACATATTTTTCTCGTCCAAAGTTTCTTTTAAAGCAATTTGTTTTGATATTCCCCGCCCCAACAGCCCCGTTCCTCTTGTTATGTGAGGCTGCTGGACCGCGATAAGTGACATAACAAATATAGTGGGATTATCTTACACAGCTTCCCGAACAAACCCGGTCACCGGATTGACAATAAAAGTATTACGATTTATACAATAACAAATATTTGAAACCTTTTCATAGTAAACATAATAATATTATTATTATAAGACTATAACGTAAAGTAAATTAGTTGTTTGGATAAAGGTAATATTTCTATGCTTAAATGCCATAGGAATATTTACAAGTGCAGTGGTTCGTAGCGCTGTGCTACATGACGTAGCGTACCACTACGAAGCTACTACATATTTGAGGAAAAATGAAAAGTTATTGTGGCGTGTGAACGTAAAACACTTGATAAAGGTTTATCAAAGATTTTCACATAAGCGGTAATATAAAAACAAACGTATGAAGATTGTATATCATCACCATCATTATACATAGGCCTCCACAAGTTCGCGCCAAAAATGCGTGAACTCATTGTGTGTTGCCCATAGTCACCACGCTGGGCAGGCGGGTTGGTGACCGCAGTGCTGGCTTTGTCGCACCTAAGACGCTGTTGCCCATCTTCGGCCTGTCTGTTTCAAAGCCAGCGGTTAGATGGTTATCCCGCCTACCTACTTATCCCTTAGTCGCCTCTTACGACACCCACGGAAGAGAGGGGGTGACTATATTCTTTGGTGCCGTAGCCACACGTTGTACGTAAATATACTTGCGTAACGCTGTCGTCACGCATTCACCAGCTTACTCCCCAGTCAAGCGTGTGTAAAGAAGTTTTACTAGAGTCGTGTGGTCTAAAGCACAATCGTTATTTAATACATGTAAAAAAAAACGTTTTTCGAGTCATATAATAATCTTTCCAAGCTCCCTATATTATGATACCGCACTTATAATACAGCCTTTGACTTTTATAGCAGCTACGTGAGACGCGAGTGAGTTTCGCGCCCAGTTGAAATAATTTACGACATACACACCCCAATACCCTCCTAAAATTATAATACATTATATACTATACAAGACAAGCTTGATATTTCATATTGTTACGACCTTTTGTGCTAGCTTAAAATTTTTCATTAATATTGAGTCAAACGTACATACACAAGCTCACTCAAATAAAATACACGTTACATTATTACCTCTTAAAACATACAAACAAAACAAAATACTATTTGTTTTTACAATATTTTATTATATGTTGAAGTGAGAAAGAATAATCTAGCAAGTTAATTAACTAGAAACAAAATGTATCCTATAAAATGTGTTTGTATAAGTATAATACTTACAAATTCTACACAGCTGTCTATGGACGCACAAGGTCTTCTTGACAGATTTACGGTTATCCCCCTAAGTGCGTCTTATCCGGCAGCGGTCGAAGAAACGAATAGAAATCTATTTTGAGTTTACGCAAGTTAAAGGGAAGGTTTTTTATTAATTTTATTGAGATATACACTGTGATTTTACCCAATAAGCTCTGTATATTTTGAATGAAATAGTAACAAACATCAAGTAATACAAACTTTTGTATTTATTTTTAAAACAACTGGATCCAAACATCTTTGTAAAAACAAAGTATCCCTTTTTTACCACTCAAAATTAAATTTCATATTTTTCTTGTATCTATCGATATAAGCTTAGAGGCCTAAAACACCACTTCAAATAAAACCTTCACAATCGTTTTACGCTGGCATTAAATTCAACAGAACTGCAATTTTATTCATAGTCCTTTTTCTGGTAATTTGATTGTTCGGAGTGGATGTATCAAGTTATAAAACATGTTCTTAGTTATAACTATAGAAATATGGAATTCTATTATTTCTAATAAATATATTTTATCAATATTTTATTGAACTAATAAATAAATAAACACGTTACACTGCCTTACAACAACAATCTCCACCTACCTTGTCATTACTCCTCGCCGGTGTCTTCACGACATACGGCACTCCGGACACTGGAAACATTGACGACATCATTGCTGGCGCGAAGATCACTTTGACGGCTTGCTGTTGACAGCACGACTTTGACACCTCACTCACACTAACCTCACACGACTTGACCTTATTCTCACACTCACAGCAACAGTGATGACAGTATTTGACAGACGAAATTTGACAGTGGTTTTGAATTGTCTTACAGATGATGTCGTTTGATGAATTTCGACAATGTTCTTGACTGTTTTCGTCAGTTGTTTGTATTGAAGTATTTTTCATTTCAGTAATGTTTTCATTTGTCTTATTATTGTTTGATACCTTCGTGTATAATTTCGGTTTCTTGTTGAAGTCCTCGGGTATTTCAAGTAGTGGCGTCTTCCTCTTCAACTCGAGTGGTGTTTCTAACAAGTATTGGTTTGGTTTGTCGTTTTCTTTTGTGTTTGATAATACGAATGGATGTACAAGTAGCGTTCTTGTTGGTTTGCTCGGGTTCGACGTCCCGGCCCCGGAGGGCTCGGTTTTATTTGTTGAAGCCAATTTGTTAGTTAGAACTTACTACTTAGAAATTATTAAGTTTTATTCCAAATATCATTTACTTTATGTTTTTTTTTTATATTGTACGTATTTGTAAGTCTAAGTCACTATTTAAATAAAACACATAAATGGCAACTGTTTATATTCACTCGGTTTTTCACCCTTATCTAGTTTTCCTATCATTTACTATTGAAGTCCTTTATCACTAGAACATTTTAAAATATTTAAACTCTCAATTATTTAATTATTCTAATAATAACGTTTAAACATTCCACATAATCACTTTTTCTATTTTGTTACTAACTATTCACCTCACAGTGTCACAGAACCGCCGCATGTACAACAACGTCACAACACAGACGTCCTTGAACTTGCGCAACAGGCGACGTTTGTATATAAACAAACAACACGTAAACAATGAAATATCATTCAATACAGACTGAAAATAAATAAAAAATAACTTTCAATGAACAATAAAAATGTTTGCGAACTTATCAGCTGACATTTTCTCAAATAAAATCAAAGACATTAGGGTCTTTTTTGCTAACCAAATGTGTGTACGTTCATACGGCGCGAAGTATTGATTACAACTGAAGAGGTGAGGAGTGTTCGTAGGCGGGACCAGGGAGGGCGGTGATTAGACCACGCCTCTCATAGCTAGATTTTGAATTATTTCAGGATGTCTAGATGATGTCGTGACTACAAGATGGCGTGACATTACACACTTTCTACTCGTTTATGCTGTCGTGAAGGCTTACCTTAGATCAGAATGGAAGTTATGAATCATGAAATTTTTATATATTGTAGATTTGAACGGAAAATAAGAAACAAGTGGACGCTTTATTCTTGTCAATTAATAAAATATTATATTAATTTATCTAGTCGTGACACCACAGCGGTGGCGTGTGGTTTTTAATTACTTAATCATCTCTTTCTTACCCTCTGATTTAAAGGTTTACATTCTGACTTATTTAATGCTAATTCTCACTTTTTTCTTTTACAAAAGAGTCTACAATTTAAAAGGACGCAAAACAATAGCCTTGTTAACGTCGTGTTGATTTTACCGGAAGCAAGATTGTTCTCTGAATAATAATGACTTGGATTTTTGATTGAATATTTAATTTAAACAAACGCCTCGAATGTCGGTGACTATTAGCAAGCGTTCTGTGAGTATGAGCTGCCATCGTTTCATTTCTAGTTATGTATTAAAAAAGTCTTAATATAAACTATTGGAATACAAAGAATCTGAGATATTTTTAAGTTTCATACACCAGATGTTGTATATAATACATATCGTTCAGAATCTTATTTATTAACAAGAAATTTATTAAAAATTACTTATTTAATGAAACACTTTTTTCGGATTTTATCGAGGTTTATTATTACAGCAACCATGGTCACGGGAGGACCATGGTTGCTGTAAAGTATCCGAAATGTCGGGAATCAAAAGTTAATAATAAACCGTGATAAAATCCGAAAAAAGTGTTTCATTAAATGAGTAAAATTCGCGTAAACATTAGAAAACAATATAAAAATTGCTTTTTTTGTAGTAGCCCGTTGTAGACCATTATTAACAAACATCCGAACTAAAAATACATATTTATGCATACAATAATATCGATACTGAACTAGAATGATAAAGCTTGGCGTATAGTTCTCAAACAAGTTTATACATACTCATGTAATGTCCCAAGTCTAAAACCAAGTGCCTCAATACAATCGAAATTTTGGTTCCAGACCCCAATTCCAGTAACACCGGCACCCTTGTATCCTAAGATTACGTAGTCCTGTCATTAGTGCCTGTAAATTGAGTTTAAGCCTAATTTGAAGCAATATTCCCGTCCAGTGCTATTTATTTTACTGCGGGTAGAAAAGATCTCTGTTACCTCGTAGGGGTTGGTTTTGGATTAGCAAATGTAACTTTAAGTCTTGGGGTGCGTGATACTTTTACGTCAACATTAACTTTACGTTTTATTGTGATCAAAAGTGGTTTGAAAATTTATATTCTATGGATTACGATATTTTATCGTCCTTAAGTCAAATAGGCCTACAATACGTACGAGTATGTATAACAATCGATAATTATCTGAAACAACAATCTTTTGATAATTGACTATTGTAGGAACAGACTACAATAGCAAACTTAATATTTGTATTAAAAATATTAGAAAATAATTCTGATACTCAAGTGAGAACGTAAATTTTCCGAACTTAGTTCGATAAATATCCGAGTAGGGCGAAGGAACAATAGCGCACGTCTGTCTGTGATGCGCTTTGATTTAGATGCGGGCGTGTCGTCGTTACAACTAGCTGTTATATGTATGTTAATTTACTCAACTTTTGTTATAGAAAAGGAAATCACAGCTTGATAACTTTATTGTAACCATTACCGACGATTTAAGTTACCTTGGAAAGCTGAAATGAATATACACATCCAATGCGATGTTATGATGCATTTTACTGAAGTGTAGTCATTAACGTTCTGACCTTTATAATATTGGGTTGAAGAAACGTGTTTACCGTTTGAAGGTCATTTTACAATGAGCATTTCTTTAAAGAATGCGTATGTTTCCTCTGATACGCGACTGGTGTTTACTCTTTAAGAATGATAATCGTAATACAAAAAATAAGGTGCTCTAACAACTGAATCAAATTATAATTAAAAAATTACAAAATTGTAAAATTAAAACATAAATGGTTGCTTGCTACTCGTATCGATATACTAATATTCCTGTATCTTACAATAAGCTTATATTACTATCAAAATGTCACTCTCAGCGTCACTTAGCTCAGCGTCAGTTGTTTCACATGAACTCACTAACCATATTTTTGTCGTGAACTCAAATATATATATTTGTAAAAAAATGATTGATCAAAGTACAAGTATGACTCCTGACGAAAGACAAATCGGTACAACCGTCAGGACACCGTGAGTTAATTAATAAAACAAATAAATATACACATTTCTTGTATGGAAAACCGCGATTACTAAACTTTATTACATTATTTATTTATTTATTAGAAATCTGTAATTATTTTTAACTTTTGCAGGAAATTATCAAAAATAAGGGAACGGTATCATCGTGCAAGCACCGTTCTCCCGCTTTTAAAACCATAATAACAGAGTTTATATATAAGGAATAGAATCTTAACAACACGATTAATTACTAACAGACCAATCAACGACTGAACATTTCTAGACATGTTCGCTGTATGTTGCAACTTGTTGATAGATGGCGCTCATGGTTCGAGCAAAACTACGCCGATCAAAGAAAAGCGAATGTACTGTGTATGTTTCTACTTGGTAACAGATGGCACTCATTAAGTTACAAATCGCGGTGGCAAGGTTTTTATTATTGTGTTTATAGTCGGTTATGAGAATGTCTTGCTTTGCTAGCGTTAGCACAGTAGTTAATATTGTAGTTAGCGCTGTAGCTACCGCTAATAGTTCATAAGAAAAGTCCAAGTAAATTATAATTTTTTGAATTCCGTCCCCTATTCCCAAGTAGGAGAAACGGAACCCTAATACATTTACTTACATACCATAATTAATACATAAAAATTAACACGGGTCGATACCCGTGACAATTCACCTGTTCACACAATTTACCTGATAATACTCGACTTATATAGCTTATCGCAGCAGGCACAGATAATCTTCGCTGTGTTTTTACTCGATAATAGATAAATGTCATCATCATTATCATCACACCATCACTTCAGCTTATAGCAGTCCATTGCCAGACATTGGCCTCCACAAATTCACCACGCTGGGGAATTCACGCCATTTTTGTCGCGATCTTATGGAGGCAAGTGTGTGTGTGTGTGTGTATGTTGCAAATTTTTGCAGTTCCTTATCAAGCCACTGTGTGTAACGGAACTTCTAATTATGACTAAGACTCCTGTTCGTTCTGCTATCTGTTCGTGTCACAGGGCTATCTCAAGATCTTTAACAGGTAAACACGTGGTATTTCACAGTATGTTTTTTTAACCAACTTCCAAAAAAGGAGGAGGTTCTCAATTCGACTGTAATTTTTTTTATGTCTGTTACATCAGAACTTTTGACCGGGTGGACCGATTTCGACAATTTTTTTTAATCGAAAGGTGGTGTGTGTCAATTGGTCCCATTTAAATTTATTTGAGATCTAACAACTACTTTTCGAGTTATATCTAATAATGCGTTTTTACTTGACGCTTTTTTCGTCGACCTACGTTGTATTATACCGCATAACTTTCTACTGGATGTACCAATTTTGATAATTCTTTTTTTGTTGGAAAGGGGATATCTCTAGTTTGGTACCATGATAAGGAAACCAGGATCTGATGATGGGATCCTAGAGAAATCGAGGGAAACTCTCGAAAATCCGCAATAACTTTTTACTGGGTGTACCGATTTTGATAATTTTTAATTTAATCGAAAGCTGATGCTCGCAAACAAAAAAAAACCGACTTCAATTACATCGACGTGTGGTACAACGTAGATCGACGAAAAAATAGTCAAGTAACTGCGCGTTATTAAAGATTACTCAAAAAGTAGTTATCAGATCTCAATAAAATTTATATGTGACCACAAGACAAACATCAGCTTTCGATTAAATTAAAAATTATTAAAATTGGTACACCCAGTAAAAAGTTATTGCGGATTTTTAAGAAGTTAGATTATATTTTATGTATATTATATATATTATATTATATATATTATATTATACATATTATATTATATATATTATATTATAGATTATTTTTAGACAAGTAGTTGTTAGATCTCAAATAAATTTAAATGGGACCAATTAGCACACACCACCTTTCGATTAAAAGAAAATTTGTCGAAATAGCTCCACCCAGTCAAAAGTTCTGATGTAACATACATAAAAAAAATACAGTCGAATTGAGAACCTCCTCCTTTTTGGAAGTCGGTTAAAAACAAATTCAATGATAATAATTTGTTATCTTAAGGCATTTTTTAACAGATTTCAAGAAAGGTTATCAATTCCACTGTATTTCAAGTGTCTTACCCGAGAACTTTTTACTGCATGGGACCTAGTTCGATAATTCTTTTTTTTTTGATAAATAAAAAAATACAATCTAATCGAGAATCTTTTTCTATTTTAGAAGTCGGATAAAAATAAAGAAACACACAAGTGTTACAAGGAAACAGGACAATTGTAATTATTATTTATATCAGTCTTGTTACAGACGGGCGACGATGTTTAGTAACAAAAATCCTTTACGGTTACAAGCTCACGGAAATCTGAAACGTGGTGATTTTTTTTTTAAATTGGATTACTACTTTTTGAGTAATTTTTGATGTCGCATACTTACTTGACTATTTTTTCGTCTACCCGCGTTGTATTACTGGGTTACATTACTAGTCAATGTAATTGAAGTCGCTTTTTTTCTCATTAGCGAGCAAACACAATTATCGAACTGAACTTTAATGTGCTTAAATATTAATTGTTTTTACAAGATTACGAGGTCTGTACATATAGACTAACTGTCGGCTAGTCAAATGTATACCTACTGTAAATAATGTAAATAATGGATACTGACATAATTAAATAACTGCTAAAATTCAAAACACTATTTTTGCAGTTTCGTTTCCCAAAGGTTTTAAAGGAACGACACTAATAAAACTCCGCTGTCTGTTCGTCACACAGAGCTATGTTTAGAAGAGTAATGGGACATTCAGAGACAATATAAAATTGAAATTACTGGAACGATAAACAATGAGCATTCACTTTGTTCGCCATTTTATTCTGTAATTGGTAGTGTAATTCATTTATTAGTCTTCTCACAGCGATCCAGTGTTGATAACCGTCTGTAAGTGTCGTGTGTGACGAAGTTGAATATTTGTTTTGAAATTTATAATTTAAATATTTGCGAAAATTTGGAAAGCCTAATAACGATGCGTTATGCGGCTCTCCAAGATTTTCAATTTTCGAAGTGATCGTAATTAACTTTACATATAAAAATAAAAATTTCGTTACCGCGATTCACAATAAGCAACCAACGATGAGTGTCATCTAGTAAAAAGTAGAAACATACGAGTACATCCAATATTGACTGTGCTTAATCTGCGTAACTTTATTTAAGACGAAATTTTGTACTGCGGGTGGTAATTTTTGTAACAGTATCTAGTATTTTATTTTATTTTATATAACTTTTTTTTTCAATTTATTGGTCAATACATATCAAATACATTATAATTTGCAATTTAAGTAGGCAAGGTTTTTATTATTGTGTTTATAGTCGATTATGAGAATGTCTTGCTTTGCTAGCGTTAGCACAGTAGTTAATGTTGTGTTTACTGCTGTAGCTAGCGCTAATAGTTCATAAGGTGCCTGGAAACAGAGCCAATTTTTCTAATTCCGTCTCTTATCACCATGTAGGAGAAACGGAACCCTAATACATTTACTTATATACCATAATTAGTACATAAAAATTAACTTGAGTCGCTACCCGTGACGACTCACCATCCATTCACCTGTTTACATAATTTACCTGATATAACTCGGCTTATATAGCTTATCGCAGAAGGCACAGATAATATTCGTTGTGTTTTTACTCGTTAATAGATAAATGTCATCATCATTATCATCACACCATCACTTCAGCCTATCGCAGTCCACTGCCGGACATAGGCTTCCACAAATTCACGCCAAAAATGGCTGAAGTCTGCTGTCCGTGCGTGTCTATGTGTGTGTGTGTGTGATATATATATTTAATGGAAAATTTTTAAGATTATGATAAGTCTCGCTGATGTTGATAATTTTATCTAACACAACAAAGACTCCGATTAAAATTAACCGTTTGATCGTTACTAGGTGGCACTTATCTTTGATTACGTGACTTGTAACATCAAATATTGTAACAAAGCGTCGTTTCGTCGCACTCAGAGCGAAGTCACGTAGATCGAAGGGTCACTCTGTGTCAATAGATGGCGCTCATCGTCAGCTGCGTATGCTGAATCGCGGTGACGAGATCGTTATTATTGTGTTTAAGTGAATCTGTAAATTCCGTTGTGATTACTCGTTTATCGCAGTAAAATTCAGAAATGTATATAATATAGGCAATTTTTTCTAGTTCCTTACCACGTCACAGTGTGTAACGGAACACCCATAGCTGAGTTTTTGCATTCCTGTGTCAGAGATCTGGAAACACACTTATACTACACACTGATAATCACTTGTATAGCCCATACTGGCATTTGTCACGTGTGAAAGAAGGAGCAGGAAGACTGGCTACTACAAGCTGCGCCCACGGAGTTGTCTACTCACCTTTTTTAACCGACACCAAAAAAAGAAGAGGGTATCAATTCCACTTTTTTTGTATGTTACCTCAGAACTTTGTACTGGATTGACCGATTTTTAATCAACAGGTGGTGCTCATCGTGTGTTCTTGTTTAAATGAGATCTGACAAGAACTTTTTGAACTATCCCTAGTAATGAGTGTTTACTTGACTGCGTCTACCTGCGTTGTATTACTTACTGGTTGATGTAATAAATAAGTCTCTCTAATATATATGTAGCTATGCCAGTCGGCTGTTACCTATAACACAAGTGTTGAGTTGCTTACATTAGGAACTGATGACCGTATGTGTATGTTGTAAATATTTATTTATTTCTAATTTCATTAAATTAATAATAAACATATTTATTACGCTAAATTTTAATCAAAATCTACGCAACCTCTGAATGAAGTTCTATTGTATTTCTTTTTACTATCAATGGCTTTTTGTTTATTTGTGTATTGGAAATAAATAAGATTGCTAATTATAACATATATGTTATCAAAGGCTCTAAACGGAGAATTTTAGTTGTTTTTTTTTAGTGAAGTGGAAAGGAGCGCGGTTAATCGAATGAATTTAATTCAGGTATTTAATTCGTCGCCATTAAGTTTGAGACAAGTTTAGTTGTTACTTACTTGCAAACTCAGCGATGTTAGCTAAGTAACTCGTGACCGTATTGAACAGTAATTCCTACTAGTTTATTTTACAAACGAAAATAAAATTTTAACATAACGCGAAACAATAGCCTCATTAGCGACATGTGGATGTTAATGGAGAATTTGATCTTCTGCCTTAATAAATACAATGAAATGTCTACACACTTTCATCCTAATTACATTTAGGCGGTACCATGGCGGTAATATGGTTGAAGACTTAAATATATTCTAGTATTTTGGTTGCAAAATAAGATTAAAACGATAAGTAAAACGAGATATTTACCATGTTTGTCGAGTCACTATAAGTTTCGGATGTTTCGTTGGTTCTGATATAACGCCTAAGTAGGTGGATATAAATAATAATTGTTAATATAAAGGCCAAAGACGAAATTTTAGTAGAACAGTTTTGTTAAAATTATGAGGGAACTTAGACCTTAAAACCTTGTCATAATTTTGTTTAAAGTTTTTATGAGAAACATGCCAATGTGTGTAATAAAACTCACACTAATTGCGAGTACTCCCATTTTCAAAATTATCATAACTGACTTTATATACAACAATACAAATCTTGTCACCGCGATTCATTATTGTAAACCAACGATCAGCGGCAGCTGTCAACACGTCGAAACATACGATGAACATCGATATAATAATAATAAAAGTCATTTAAAAATATAACAATGAAGTCCACTGACGGTAGATGTAAATCAAATCACAAAACTAGGCGCGTACATTACTATCTCTAAATGTTTTAATTAATTTTGACCGACTTTACGAGTAATTGTGAGCTATATCTAATAACGCGTACTTGTGCATTTAAATTGAAGTCGATCTTTATTGTGTGACAACAAACACAGTCACTGACAGACGAACCTCACCGTCGGTTACAAATCCTAAATCACGGTGGCAAGATTTTATTTTTGTGTGTAAACTCAAACATGATGTTTCGAGTAGGGAATACATCTTCACTTTCTCTTATGTTTCTATAATTTTTGCACTTCCGTTGCACGCAGCTGTCAACGGTATACCAATTCACAATTTCAACTGTCACTCAAGTTTTATTAGCTTAAAGATCAGGAGATGCAACCAGTTTTGTACCGATTTTCTCATGTATATATCTCATGTTTATAATTTTAAAAACTATAAAAATCACCGAGACAGTACATAGTTCTGATAATTATGATTAAATTTTGTAACATAGCGTCGTTCCATTGCAGTTGGAGTGAAGAAACGTAGATCGAAGAATGTGAACCTTCGGAGTGACATAAAGTGTCTACTTGTTACTAGATGGCTCTCATCGTCATTTACAATATCTGAATCGCGATGGTAAGATTTTAATGTTTGTATATAAAGGCGATACTGATAATTTGAAACTGGCATGTAGTCTGTAGGTGCAATATTTGAACTGTAATTCAAATATTGCAACTACGGCTACATTTCAACTCTAAAAAAAAAAAAAAATTGAACAAGTTTTCATTTTCCGTGCACTCTATGCTTTGAGGTAATTTGTTAGTGACGAATCCTTATTGGCGTGAAATAAAGTTTGTAACTTTAATGAACGTTCAACTATAATATTATTTAAACTATAGTAATAATCAAGTAAGGTAGTAACTTCGGCTACATTCCTACCACATTCCACTAGGTTTAACGTCGACGAGGTATGTAGTTTCGTTCCTCAAAGGAGACAACAGAGCTTAAAACTTCATGCGATGGCGAAAATTTTTTATATCTGTTAATTTTTTGTACCGTTGCAGTCGCTTGATAGAAATACATTGAAATTGTTTTTCAGATTTCTAAATAGCTTTTTTTATTGACATAAATTATCAACGACATAATTTGCAGTAACTTTTACTTAAATATTCATACTACAAACCGCGACAAGACCGCTCCCCGCAGTTGAAGCTCAGACGAGTCGTATTGATTTCAATTATTTTTTCTGTATCGCACTAGGTTGTGAATATCTTCCTGTATGATCCTGTATTCAGATTATATTGTAAAATGTATTTTAAACATCTATCATGTGTTTTATTTGCGTAAAACCAAACAATAATACTTATTTTACGAATGGTTTAGTAAAATATTTGACTTTATAATGCAGAATTATAATCACATTCATACACACATAATATAACATATCTGTGTGTCGATAGATGGCGCGCATCGCTATAAATACTGAATCGCGGTGGCGAGATCGTTGTTGTTGTGTTCAAGTATATCTGTAAAACCCGTTGGGATTGTCACCACCCAGTGATGAACAGCACTTGAGAGAGTAATTTTTGCAGTTCCTTACACGTCACAGTGTGTAACGGAACCCCCCGTAACTAAGTCTTCGCTGTCTATCTGCTATTTATATTTATTTATTTATCGCCCGTCTGCAGATCTATCCTTAGAGCCCTAATATTTGAACTCTTGTTACTTTCATACAATTTATTTTATTACGGCTATTATTTTTATATCATTTTTTTAATTTTTGTATCTAAATTTTATCTTGCGAATTTTTGCAGTTCCTTACCACGTCACTGTGTGTAACGAAAACTTCCCCAGTCGTGCTGCTCCATATTTCGAGCAGGAAATTTCCTGCTGTGCTCTACCTCTGTTAATTTAATTAATAATCACGGTGACAAGGTGTTTACTGAACAACTGACAACCGTCACAACTGATTCGGGAAGGTTTTCAATTGAAACTCGCTTTTAAAAACTTTTAGACTAAATCAGTCTATCGCAGTACATTACAAGTGATAAGTGTTGACGTTATTTAAGTAAAGAAGT
Organism: Melitaea cinxia; assembly: GCF_905220565.1. Taxonomy (NCBI): domain Eukaryota; kingdom Metazoa; phylum Arthropoda; class Insecta; order Lepidoptera; family Nymphalidae; genus Melitaea; species Melitaea cinxia. Next base: position 9,440,078 of record NC_059418.1, on the reverse strand, counting down.
TATATTTGACATACAAGTCATCCCTCGCAGTTCTGCTTGCCTTGAAATATAATAGTATATAATTAACGTTTTGTAATGCATATATTATATTTAATATTTAAGTACGTACGTATATTGCTGATGTTTTTTATTTATTCTTAACATACGAAACTGAACAGAAGCAACAACTGTTCTTAATAAACAAAATGTCAATTTGAAAGTAAATTGAAAATACTTTTTCATCTTGTAATAATTCTGTTTTGTAACAACCGACTGCTCTTAGATTTAAAATGTATGTTAATCTCGTAACGTTCTGAAAATCGTCGTTTTCTTCGCGGGTCCCATAACAAGATAACAGCCCTTACAGAACCATGAATATTTATTATAATGAATAATTAATTTCGGTTTCTTTTCTTTCACAAAGAATGGAAAAGGTCTCTTATAGGTTTTTTTATCAATAATAATGAGGTAATGTTTTAACATCTGTTAAGTTTGAGACGGAATAGAAGACGGCTGACGTGAACATTAAGATATAAGATGAAAATTTAAAAGTTGAAATAGATCTTAATTATTTATGTCTTTATTTTAGTGTTGTGAATCCAAGTATTGTTAATTTGTAAGTTTTGATGCAGGATATGTACGGGTCACTAAGTGGGAAGTGGTTACATCAATACAAATATATTAGTATCAGTGAAATACATTTATTTAATACTATATATCAATAATAATATGGTATACATATAGTAAGAAATAATTATGTATGTAAATACGTTATTAACAGTTTAAAGTGTAATGTATAATATGTATTGAAGTCTGTTTTATTTTTTGTTTGCGAGCAAACACAATTACAATTTTTTATTGATATTCATCTATAAGATCCCTCCTCATGTTAATCTTCCATTTGTGCTTTGAGCTTTCGACGTATCTGTTTTTCTTGTCTTTACAAATCCATTTAAAATACGTTAATATATTAAAGGAGTCAAATTAAAAAAAGATATGTTTCCATAAACTGTAACCTGACACGGAACTAACATTTATAGCATAGAATAACGTTAGTATTAAATATGTTTATTGAAACATAATATGCACAAGTATCGTCTCTAACAAATCGTGCTCTAACGTTCGCTGATATTGTTTGAAAACAAAGAAAAAACCAGCCTGGGTTGTTTCCCTATTGTAGAAGTTACCACAATTGATTTTACATGCAATAATTGTGTTTGCTCGCAAACGAAAAAAAAAACCGACTTCAATTACATCGACAAGTAATACAACGTAGATCGACGAAAAAATAGTCAAGTAACTACGCGTTATCAAAGATTACTCAAAAAGTAGTTATCAGATCTCGATAAAATTTATATGTGACCACATGATAAATATCAGCTTTCGATTAATTTAAAAATTATCAAAATCGATACACCCAGTAAAAAGTTATTGCGGATTTTCGAGAGTTTCCCTCAATTTCTCTGGGATCCCATCATCAGATCTTGGTTTTCTTAGCATGGTACCAAACTAAGGATATCCTCTTTCCAACAAACGAAAAAAAAAGAATTATCAAAATCGGTACATCCAGTACAAAGTTATGCAGTATAATACAACGTAGGTCGCCGAAAAAAGCGTCAAGTAAAAACGCATTATTAGATATAACTCGAAAAGTAGTTGTTAGATCTCAAATAAATTTAAATGGGACCAATTGGCACACACTACCTTTCGATTAAAAAAAATTGTCGAAATCGGTCCACACGGTCAAAAGTTCTGATGTAACATACATAAAAAAAAATAATAAAAAAAAAATAAAATAAAAATACAGTCGAATTGAGAACCTCCTCCTTTTTTGGAAGTCGGTTAAAAATAAACAACTTGTCTCCGCGATTTATTTTTTTATTTAACAATCAGTGCCATCTATTGACACGCCGAGAGATACATCTAAAACTTACTTTATAACGCATGTTTATCATATCACTAGCGACCCGCCCCAGCTTCGCACGGGTGCAATGCTTTTACTAAATATACTACAGAATGTCTTTATTTATAGTGTGAAGCTAGCTTATAGCATGGTTATTAAAATAATAACAACAACATTCAAATATGCGTCGTTAGATTACACGTTGTTACAGAGTCCATTGAAGAAATAAAGGTTCACTGCTCGTTCCCCGTAGGTCATAGCGTGATAATATGTAGCTTATATGTTGACCCGACTTCTTAATAATATTCGTGCCAAATTTGAAGTAAATCCATGCTGTACTTTTTGAGTTTATCCTGGACATATACACAGACATACATACTACTTCGATACTACCGGACATACTTCGGTATCGATTGTAGATCACACCCCAAGTATTCTTTAAAAAAAATATTCAATGTACAGTTTTGACTCTCCTACCATTTTATTATATATATAGATAGATCATTGCCATTTTTATTACATATAAAAAATAAAAATATCAACATAAGCAACACCTACCACAATATCGATAATTTCTGATTAAATTTTATAGCAAGTGTCGTTCCGTCACAGAGCGAAGTCACGTAGATCGAAGTATCATTCTGTGTCAATAGATGGCGCTCATTGTCAGCTACGAATACTGGATCGCGGTGACGAGATCGTTATTATTGTGTTTAAGCGAATCTGTGAACTCTGTTGGGATTGTCACGGTATAAAAGGTTATCCCACAGAATTCCAATTTTTTCTAGTTCCTTACCACGTCACAGTGTGTAACGGAACCCCTATAACTAGGACTTCGCTTTCCTATGTCAGAGATCTAGAAACACACCTGTATGGCCCATAAAGACATTTGTCACGAGTGATAGAAGGAACAGGAAGACTGGTGACTGCAAACTGACTGGTCTTCACGGGGCTGTTTACCCCAGAACTTTGTACTGGATTGACCGATTTCGATGATTCTGTTTTTAATCGAAAGGTGGTGCTTATCATTTGTTCTCGTTAAAATGAGATCTGACAAGAACTTTTCGAATTATCTCTTATAATGCGTATTTACTTGACCACGTCTACTTACGTTGTATTACAGGTCGATGTAATTGAAATCGGTTTTTTCGTTTGCGAGCAAACACAACTACTTTCATTGCATTCGCTGTTTAAATTGGTGAATAAATGATTCACGTTAAAATGTTACTTTAATTATAGAATTCAATTCTATGCATTTCTACTGATTTATTCTTTTAATAATTCGATTTAATATCGTAACGATCCCAATACGTGTACCGTCCCTCGACCAATAGGAACGCAGAGTGACAATGTGTTTATGTAATGTATGTTGGAGGGAAATCGAGTTGACGTAAGTTGGGTCGGTAAAAAAATTAGATTCTGTTTTGTTATAGCTGGCAAAAGATAGGTTTGGTCTCGTAGTGGGAAATCTGTCAAAATTTTAAATTGTGAATTTTTTTTGTTAGTTCTTATTAATTATTTTATTCTTATTTTTATTACTACAGTAACTTAATGTTTTATTCTTTATTTATTTATTACTTCTTGCATAAATATAGTCAAACACATTTACGTAGTAAAAAGAAAAAAACAGCAGTACAAAAATAAAATTAAACAAAAAGTAGTTACAATGACAGCATGCAAAGGCGGTCTTATTGCTTTAAGCAATCTCTTCCAGACAACCCCAGGTACAAGGAGATTATTACTAACAAAGTGCGAGATTGTGAAAAAGTAGAAAAATATAAATACAATTATAAATACATAAAATCATTTATACATACACATATAGAAGAATAAGATAAACATACAAAATTATGAGAACAAATAAATTTAAGTAAACCATACGTAAGAATGTAGGTACACATATCAAATACTTACAACATAAACAAAATACATACATATACACATACATACATACATACACACATACACATACATACATACATACATACATACATACACATACATATACAACATAAGTACACAAATTTTTTTAAGTAGGTAAGTTTTATTGTGATCGAAAGTGGTTTCACTTAAAAATAAAGGTATAAATCCGTATGAATATCAATCGATAGTCACCTAAACCAACAATCTGTTGAAAATCGACTACTTAACTTTATTAATTTATTTATTTATTAGAAATCTGTCATTAATTTCAACTTTCAAGTTTTGCAGGACATTATCAAAAATAAGAGAACGGTATCATCGTGCAAGCGGTACACGAACGAGACCGTTCTCCCGCTGTCAAAAGAATAATAACTGACTTTATATAGAAAGAATAAAATCTTAACACCACGATTCATTCATTACCCGTTACAGACCGATCTACGACTGAACCTTCATAGACATGTTCGCTGTATGTTGCAACTTATTAATAGATGGCGCTCATCGTTCGAGCAAAGCTACGCCGGTTAAACAAAAGCGAATGTACCGTGTATATTTCTACTTGATAACAGATGGCATTCATCAAATTACAAATCGCGGTGGCAAGGTTTTTATTATTGTGTTTATAGTCGATTATGAGAATGTCTTACTTTGCTAGCGCTAGCACAGCAGTTAATATAGTAGTTAGCTCTGTAGCTAGCGCTAATAGTTCATAAGACTTTTGGTATCGGAAATTTTTCTAGTTCCGTCCCCTATCACCATGTAGGAGAAACGGAACCCTAATACAATTTCTTACATACCATAATTAATACATAAAAATTAACATGGGTCGCGTCATCAGTCACGTCGATTCATCTGTTCACATAATTTACCTGATATAACTCGACTTATATAGCTTATCGCAGGAGGTGCAGACAACATTCGCTGTGTTTTAGACTCGTAAATAGATAGATGTCATCATCACCATCACACCTTCACTTCAGTCTATCGCAGTCCACTGCTGGACATAGGCCTCCACAAGTTCACGCCAAAAATGGCGTGGACTCATGTGGTTTGCCCATAGTCACCACGCTGGGCAGGCGGGTTGGTGACCACAGGGCTGACTTTGTCGCACCGCAGACGCTGCTACCCGTCTTCGGACTGTGTATTTGAAAGTCAGTAGGTGAGAATGGTTACCCCGCCATCAATCGGCTTTTTAAATCCCAACGTGAAAGTGGAACTGTGTTATCCCTTATTCACCTCTTACGACACCCATGGGAAGAGAGGGGGTGGCTATATTCTTTAATGCCATAGCCACACAGCTAAATATTTCAGGGTTTTAAATAGCTTTTTTTATTGACATAAATTACCAACGACATAATTTTTAGTAACTTTTAATTAAATAGTCATACTACAAGCCGCGATAAGACCGCTCCTCGCAGATGAAGCTCAGACGAATCGTATTGATTTCAATTATTTTATCAGTATTGAACTAGTCTGTGAATATCAGACGATCCTGTCTTCAGATCATATTATAAAATGTACTTTACACATTTATCAGGTGTTTTATTTACGTAAAACCAAACAATAACACTAATGGTTAGTAAAATGTATGACTTTATAATGCAAAATTATAATCACATTCATACACACATATAGTATATATTTAGATGGTACATAAATATAGAATTAGGAATGTAAATATGGATATTGAAACGGGTTATTTACCATACTTGTCGTTACTTATTTTTAGTTCCTGATATTTCGTCTGTTCTGATTTAACTTATCTGTGGGTAGACATTAAAAATGTTTATAAGTAACCATTACTATCTACCCTCTATCTGTCTACTGTGTTTTAAACGCTTGTTACCACTAACATTGGCACTTTTCTCGAATGAATCTCGATTCACTTTTCAGTAATAATTTTGAACGTATGTGGTTGTTTTATTCTTTTCTTTTGTTTAGAGATATCTTTTAGTGCACTATAGAGATAATTCTAATAGTGTTATTCTAGTTTCTATAAAAGTTTCTTGTTCCACTAAAATTAAAAGATAAAAAATAGGCCTTAACAATATTAGCTGCTGTGTGAATATTCGGTGTGTTTTGGACTTGTAGTTAGATGGCACTCGGCGTTGGCCACAAATTTTAAATCGCGGTGGCAAGATTTTTATAACAGTATATATACAAATTTAAAAAAAAAATGGTGTTTTATCTTCTTGGCATTTGTCTTCCTAAAGTCTAAAAAGCCACATTTTATTACAACAGTTATTTTACAAAATAAATCAACCAAGAAAAAGTGGGCCTGTGAGTTACTATTTCGATGAACCATTTTTCACACAAAAAGTAAAATTCTTAAAGATATAGCTGACGTATCCACCCGACGTTAAGTATATGTTCCTACTTGTCGCTAGACGGCACTCATTGTTGGATAAAGAAACTGGATCGCGATGACAAGATTTATATTGTTTTTTTTTTTTAAGTTAATATACCTAAGTTTAATATTTTCAATTTTTAACGTTTTTTAAGTCAATTCTATATGTTATGTAAAATAATGCACAAAATTTCGAAGGACTACCGTATTGATGTTTTTATGTGTACAGTACATAAAGTTTGTAGATGTCGTAAGAGGCAACTAAAGGGATAAGTCAGTTCCACTACTACCTAGGAACTTAAAAAGCTGACCGATGGCGAGATAGCCATCCAACTGCTGGCTTTGAAATACACAGGCCGAAGACGGGCAGCAGCGTCTTCGGTGCGACAAAGCCAGCCCTGCGGTTACCAACCCGCCTGCCCAGCGTGGTGACTATGGGCAAAACACATGAGTTCACGCCATTTTTGGCGTGAACTTGTAGAGGCCTATGTCCAGTAGTGGACTGTGTAATGCTGCTGTGATGATGATGATGATGACATAATATTTGATATTATTTCGATTTATTTCGCTGTCTTTGTGTAATTATTGAATTTTTATCTTCCAGTCTTTTTAATTGATTTTCTATGAGTTGTTCTTCACGCAATTGGGTTTTTTGGTTTCTTATAATCTTCATTTTATTAATTATATATTTATACACCTTTCTCGTTCGAAGTTCACCTGTTTCGTTCGAAGGAACGACACTAATAAAACTCCGCTGTCTGTTCGTCACACAGAGCTGTGTTTAGAAGAGTAGTGGAACATTCAGAGAAATTACTATAACGGTAAACACTGAACATGTATTTACTTATTTGTAGACAATTTCAGTGTGTAATTGTTAGTGTAATTCCATTATTAATCTTCTCACAGCGATCCAGTATTGGTAACCGTCTGTAAGTGTCGTCTGTGACGACGTTAAATATTTCTTTTGAAATTTATATGATTTAAGCGTGTATGAAAATTTGGCGGAGGTCATAACGCTGCGTTATGACCTCCACGAAATTTTCAATTCTTGAAGTGATCGTAATCAACTTTATATACAAAAATAAAAATCTCGTCACCGCGATTCAAAATAAGCAACTAACGATGAGCGCCATCTAGTAACAAGTAGAACCTTCGAGTACTTCCAATATTGATTGCGCTTGCTATAATTTGAATAAAATTGCTATAAACTCGAATTTCAAATTATTTTTATTTTATAAATATAGAATTATTTTTTATAATTAGTCATTCATTCAAATTTTTATTTTATTTTAATTATTATTAAGAGACGTTATAAAATATACAGAAATCTATTTACTGGAATGTAAGCTTTATATTTGAAATACCATCACTTCATGTAACGAAGTAATTACGGTATTTGAACAGAATTATTTATTTATTTATTTTATATTTGGGAAACAAACAGACATACATAATAAAAAATATTAACACAAATTAATTTTACAAAATCCAGCGAAGTTTCCACCAAGTATTACCAAATTATTTCATAAAAGCACTCCATAATAATGATAAGCTATAATTATTTAATCAACATCAAAACTCAAAAAAAAAAACCCACAAATCTATAATATATATAAACGCGAAAGGTCATTCATCACGAAATCTCCGAAACTATAACACCTACAAACTTGAAATTTGGCAGGTAGGCTCCTTATAAGACGTAGGCATCCGCTAAGAACGGATTTTACGAAACTCCACCCCTAAGGGGGTGAAATGGGGGTTGCAAGTTTGTATGAACGTCCTATGATTTTGAAGTAAGAGACTTGAAATTTAAAATGTGTGCTCTATAGATGATGAGAAGGTGTTCAAATAATATATCTTTAGAAATCAACTCCCTTTTGGGGTTGAATCGGGGGATGGTAGGTTGACTCACTCATCACGAAATCTCCGAAACTATAACACCTACAAACTTGAAATTTGGCAGGAAGGCTCCTTATGGAGTGTAAACATTTGCTAAGAACGGATTTTACGAAATTCAACCCCTAAGGGGATAAAACGGGGGTTGAAAGTTTGTATGAAAGTCCCATGATTTTGAAGTAAGAGACTTGAAATTTAAAATGTATGCCTTATAGATAATGAGAAGGTGTCTAAATAATCTATCTTTAGAAATCAACTCCCTTTTGGGGTTAAAACGGGGGATGGTAGGTTTACTCACTCACCACGAAATCTCCGAAACTATAACACCTAAAAACTTGAAATTTGGCAGATAGACTCCTTATAGGGCGTAAACATTCGCCAAGAACAGGTTTTACGAAATTCGACCCCTAGAGGGGTAAAACGGTGGTTGGAAGTTTGTATGAAAGTCCTATGTTTTTGAAGTAAACGACTTGAAATTTAAAATGTATGCTCCATAGATGGTGAGGAGGTCTCTAAATAATGTATCTTTAGAAATCAACTCCCTTTCGGGGTTAAAACGGGGATGGTACATTGACTCATTCATCACGAAATCTCCGAAACTATAACAGTTACAAATTTGACGTTTGATAGGTAGGTTCCTTATAGAGCGTAAACATCCGCTAAGAACAAATTTTATGAAACTCGACCCCTAAGGGGATAAAACGGGGGTTGGAAGTTTGTACGAAAGCCCTATGTTTTTGAAGTAAGAGACTTGAAATTTAAAGTGTATGCTCCATAGATGGTGAGGAGGTCTCTAAACAATGTATCTTTAGAAATAAACTCCCTTTCGGAGTTAAAACGGGGGATGGTACATTGACTCATTCATCACGAAATCTCCGAAACTATAACAGCTACAAATTTGACGTTTGATAGGTAGGTTCCTTATAGAGCGTAAACATCCGTTAAGAACAAATTTTATGAAACTCGACCCCTAAGGGGATAAAACGGGGGTTGGAAGTTTGTACGAAAGTCCTATGTTTTTGAAGTAAGAGACTTGAAATTTAAAGTGTATGCTCTATAGATGGTGAGGAGGTGTCCAAATAATGTATATTTAGAAATCAACTCCTTTTTGGGGTTAAAACGGGGGTTCGTAGGTTGACTCACTGATCACGAAATCTCCAAAACTATAACACTTACAAACTTGAAATTTAGCAGGTAGGCTCCTTATAGATCTTAGACATCTGCTAAGAACGAATTTTACGAAACTCGACCCCTAAGGGAGTAAAACGGGGGTTGGAAGTTTGTATGAAAGTCCTATGTTTTTGAAGTAAGCTACTTGAAATTTAAAATGTATACTCTATAGATGGTGAAGAGGTATCCAAATAATGTATCTTTAGAAATAAATTCTCTTTTGGGGTTAAAACAGGGGATGGTAGATTGACACATTCATCACGAAATCTCCGAAACTATAAGAGCTACAAATTTGATATTTGACAAGTAGGTTCCTTATAAGGCGTAGACATCTACTAAGAACTAATTTTACAAAACTGGACCCTTAAAGGGGTAAAACGGGGGTTGGAAGTTTGTATGAAAGTCCTATGCTTTTGAAGTAAGAGACTTGAAATTTAAAATGTATGCTCTATAGATGATGAGAAAGTATACAAATAATGTATCTTTAAAAATAACCTCCCTTTTGGGGTTGAAACGGGGGATGGTAGATTGACTCACTCATCACGAAATCTCCGAAACTATAACAGCTACAAATTCAACATTTGGCAGGTTGGTTTCTTATAGGGCGTAGACACCCGCTAACAACGGATTTTACGAAACTCGACCCCTAAGGGGATAAAACGGGGGTTGGAATTTTGTATGAAAGTCCTATGTTTTTGAAGTAAACTACTTGAAGTTTAAAATGTATGCTCTATAGATGGTGAGGAGGTGTCCAAATAATGTATCTTTAGAAATCAACTCCTTTTTGAGGTTAACACGGGGGATGGTAGATTGACTCATTCATCACGAAATCTCCGAAACTATAACAGCTACAAATTTGGCATTTGATAGGTAGGTTTCTTATAGGGCTTAAACATCCGCTAAGAACAAATTTTACGAAACTCGACTCCTAAGGGGGTGAAATGGGGGTTGCAAGTTTGTATGAACGTACTATGATTTTGAAGTAAGAGACTCGAAATTTAAAATGTATGCTCCATAGACGGTGAGGAGGTCTCTAAACAATGTATCTTTAAAAATCAACTCCCTTTTGGGGTTAAAACGGGGGATGGTACATTGACTCATTCATCACGAAATCCCCGAAACTATAACAGCTACAAATTTGATATTTGATAGGTAGGTTCCTTATAGGGAGTAAACATCCGCTAAGAACAAATTTTACGAAACTCGACCCCTAAGGGGATAAAACGGGGGTTGGAAATTTGTATGAAAGTCCTATGTTTTTGAAGTAAGAGACTTGAAATTTAAAATGTGTGTATCCTCTATAGATGGTAAGAAGATGTCCAAATAATGCGTCGAAATATATATATAAAAGAGAAAGGTCAATGACTCACTCATCACGAAAACTCAAAAACCGTTGGATGGTCCGTCCATCCAGAATGGACAAAGATGAAATTTAGCAGGGAGGTAGATTATAGTTAGTAGACGTCCGCTAAGAACAGATTTTGCGATATTCCACCGCTAAGAGGGTTTAATTGGGGTTGATAGTTTGTATGAAACATATACAGCAGCTATAAGTTCGCCTGATAGGTTATTTATACTGCAGCCTGAAAATAAAACTAAAAATGTGATGTATAGAGAGGTTTTATAAAAATAACTATTAAATTATACTAAATTGTGCCTTTTAAAAAGTTACTCAGTGTGATAAGCATTTCAAGTGACTGAAATAAAAATAATAATTTGTGTTAAACATCTTGAATGCATATCTTCATAGCCACGCGGACGTAGTCGCGAGCAACAGTTAGCGTATTAAAAAAACAAAGTCCCCAAAAGTGTATGTGATCGATTCCCTTAAAATCTACTGAACGGATTTTCATGCGGTTTCATCAATGGAGAGATGATAATAGCTTCAAGAGGAAGGTTTACGGAACGGCTAAGCCGATTTTGATGAAAGTTTGCCGGAAAAACTTTGTGACACACTGATTTCAACGCGGGCGAAGCCGCGGGCACAGCTAGTCATCAATATAAAATTCATTCCACATTAAGTTGTTTTAATGAAATTCGATAACTGCTTCTTATATTCAGCTAAAGATAAATGAAATAAATCAAAATTCTCAAAATGCTCATTGTATTCACGACAAGCTCTGATCAAAAACGAATTAGTGTTATAGAATGAACGACAAGTTGGAGTATGAAAACACCTCGGATGATGTGAACCATACCGTGAACAGTTCATTAGCAACTTTAAATAAAAAATATTTGGTCTCGAACAGAACGGCGTCTAGACAGACTCAATGGCTTGTTAGGTAACTTGTGGTTTACGTTTAACATAAAACTATATATGTACACGTGTATTCACTCGATGTCGATCAGAAGTGACCGCTACACTACTCCCTGTAACTCGTCGCGTACACTCGCAACAGAACACGTCGTCCAAGCTGACACGACACAGACGTCGCTAATTGACTGTTCGCAGACGCCCCGTCATTATTCGCTCGTTAGATTCCAGATGGACTTAAAAAAGCAATTTTTATTATAAGGGAAGGATTTTTATCAAAAAGGCGATATAATACTATACGATATACAATTTTATATGCACAGAGTGGTTATGAGGAGAATAAAGTGTTACTGTGACCCGCGGTTTCACATGCAGCTCACAGTAACATATCAAAAGCATGTGCAAAATATAAATGATTACTAGCTGTGCCCGTGGCTTCGCCCGCGTAGAAATTAGTGTGTCACAAAGTTTTCCCGGCAAACTTCCAGTGAAACTATTATCGAAATCGGCTCAGCCGTTCCGTAAACCTTTCTCTCCAAGCCCTCTCTCCATTGGTGAAATCGCATGAAAATCCATTCAGTAGATTTTGAAGGAATCTTTCACATATGCTTTTGGGGACTTTGTTTTATAATACACTAACTGTCGCCTGCGACTACGTCCGCGTGGTTATGAAGATATGCATTACTATTAAGATGTTTAACGCAAATTATTTTTTTATTTCAGTCACTTGAAATGCTTATCAAACTGAGTAACTTTTTAAAAGGCACAATTTAGTATAATTTAATAGTTATTTTTATAAAACCTCTCTATACACCACATTTTTAGTTTTATTTTCAGGCTGTATATGTTTCATACAAACTATCAACCCTAATTAAACCCTCTTAGCGGTGGAATATCGCAAAATCCGTTCTTAGTGGACGTCAACTAACTATAATCTACCTCCCTGCCTCATCTTTGTCCATCCTGGATGGATGGACCATCCAGCGGTTATTAAGTTCTCGTGATGAGTGAGTCAGTGACCTTTCTCTTTTATAAATATAGATTACGATGCATTATTTGGACACCTTCTCGCTATCTATAGAGCATACATTTTAAATTTCTTTTACTCCTAAAACATAGGACTTTCATACAAACTTCCAACCCCCCGTTTTACCCCCTTAGGGGTCGATTTTCGTAAAATCCGTTCTTAGCGGATCTCTACGCCCTATAAGGAGCCTTCCTGCCAAATTTCAAGTTTGTAGGTATTATAGTTTTGGAGATTTCGTGATCAGTGAGTCAACGTACCATCCCCCGTTCTAACCCCAAAAAGGGGTTGATTTCTAAAGATACATTATTTGGACAGTTTCTCACCATCTATAGAGCATACATTTTAAATTTCAAATCTCTTACTTCAAAAACATAGGACTTTCATACAAACTTCCAACCCCCGTTTTACCCCCTTAGGGGTCGAGTTTCGTAAAATCCGTTCTTAGCGGATGTCTACGTTCTATAAGGAGCCTACCTGCCAAATTTCAAGTTTGTAGGTGTTATAGTTTCGGAGATTTCGTGATTAGTGAGTCAACGTAACATTTTAACCCCAAAAGGGAGTTGATTTCTAAAGATACATTATTTGAACACCTTGTTACCATCTATAGAGCATACATTTTAAATTTCAAGTCTCTTACGTCAAAAACATGGGACTCTCATACAAACTTCCAACCCCCATTTTACCCCCTTAGGGGTTGAGTTTCGTAAAATCCGTTCTTAGCGGATGTCTACGTCCTATAAGGAGCCTACTTGCCAAATTTCAAGTTTGTAGGTGTTATAGTTTCGGAGATTTCGTGATGAATGACCTTTCGCGTTTATATTTATTATAGATAGATAGATAAGACAACTCACTGATGAAACTGAAATCACAGTGACAGTACAACCACACCACGCGAATCTATTTCCAAAATAATAAAAACACAGAACCGAAAAGAAACGACTCGCTCTCACCGATCTAATTAATTAGAAACGCAACAAGTGATCCGTGTGAAGGAGACGCAATGTTTCCTCAAACAAAGACGATGTTTTATTTAAAGTACAAATTTACATCGAACACGGCGCGTTCGTCTCCACTCGAAGCGTTCTTTTATCGAGATTATTCGAACGAAGTTCCTTACGGCAGGCTTGATATTTGACTGGGCGACCGTCAACCGTAAGAAAAATATATAACGAAAGTGACGTAATATCAGTCACACGACTGTGTAATATTACATACGTTATATTATATACGTTTGTTAAACTAAAATATCACTAGTAAACTTTTTTTTTAAATTATTTATGTAATTTTATACCGTCGACAAAAATAAATAAAAACACATGTTTTTTTATTTCAAATAATAGTTTGAATTATTATTATTATTTTTTTTTTTTTTGATTTATTTTATTTTACGCTATTTGTTATTTTCTTACGCCTTGACGCCGCGTTGGCGCAACGGTTACAGCCATGGATTGTACCTGTTGCGTCGGCGGTTGCGGGTTCGATCCCCGCACATGACAAACATTTGTATTAGCCATACAAGTGTTTGCAGTGGTCTGGGTGTTTGTGCAGTCCTTGTGGGTCTCCCCACCGTGCCTCGGAAAGCACGTTGAGCCGTCGGTCCCGGTTGTTATCATGTACACCTGATAGTGATCGTTACTCATAGTAGGGAATATATCCGCCAACCCGCATTGGAGCAGCGTGGTGGATTAAGCTCTGATCCTTCTCCTACATGGGGAAAGAGGCCTATGCCCAATATTACAGGCTGAAGCGTTATTTTCTATAATACTAAATTTCCTAAATACTTTTATGTACTTAATTAAAAACCAATCAACAAAATAAAAAAAATCAAGAACTAGAAAAAATTATATAAAATTCAACAGTTTTTTTTTTTTTAAATTGTGTTGCTTCTATACTTTCCGAAAGAACTTCGTTCCTACCTGGTGTCTCATGACACCACATAATTTAATAAAACAAATAAGCAAACAGATGTCTTGAATGGGACATTACATTTATTACTTTATTTATTAATTAGTAATTTATAATTAATTTCAACTTATGTGGGAAATCATCAAAAATGAGAGAACGGTATCATCGTGCAAGCGGTACACGAACGAGACCGTCCTCCCGCCTTTAAAAGTATAATAACTGACTTTATATAGAAGGAATAAAATGTTAACACCACGATTTATTACCCGTTTCAGACCAATCAACCACTGAACATTCCTAGACATGTTTGCTGTATGTTGCAACTTGTTGATAGATAGCGCTCATGGTTCGAGCAAAACTACGCCGATCAAATAAAGCGAATGTACCGTGTACGTTTCAACTTGGTAACAGATGGCACTCGTCAAGTTACAAATCGCGGTGGCAAGGTTTTTATTATTGTGTTTATAGTCAATTATGAGAATGTCTTGCTTTGCTAGCGTTAGCACAGTTAACGTTTTAGTTAGCTTTGTAGCTAGCGCTAATAGCTTAGAAGACGCAAAACGACACAATTTTTCTAATTCCGTCCCCTATCACCATGTAGGAGAAACGGAACCCTAATACATTAACTTATATTCTATAATTAATACATAAAAATTAAAATGGTTAGTGACCACGTGGCTGGCTTTGTCGCACCGTAAACGCTGCTACCGGTCTTTGGACTGTGTATTTAAAAGCCGGTAGGTGAATGGTTATCCCGGCATCGGTCGGCTTTTTAAGTCTCAAGGTGAAAGTGGAACTGTGTTATCCCTTATTCGCCTCTAACGACAACCACGGGAAGAGTAGTTGGGCTTTATTCTTTAATGCCATAGCCACACAGTTCAATATTTCAGGGTTCTAAATAGCTTTTTTTATTGACATAAATTACCAACGACATAATTTTTAGTAACTTTTAATTAAACAGTCATCCCACAAACCGCGATAAGACTGTTCCTCGCAGATGTAGCTCAGATGAATCGTATTGATGTCAATTATTTTATTATGACTTTATAATGCAGAATTATAATCACATACATATTTACATGCATACATATAGTAGATATCTAGATTCTACGCAAATGTAGAATAAATTACTACTTATTATGATAGTATGGATATTTAAAACGGGCTATTTACCACATTTGTATATTTATTGTTAGTTAGTTCTAGTTCCTGATATTGTTTCGTTCTGATGAAATTAGTATGTAGGTAGATATTAAGAATGGATTACAAGTAATAATTTCCATCTACCCTCTTTCTAATGTATTTTAAGGGCTTGTTACCACTACCATTTTCACTTTGCTCGAATGAAACTCGATTCTGTTTTCAGACACGATTTCAAACGTATGTTGTTGTTTTATTCTTTTTTGAACGAAGTTCCTTACGGGGCGTTGCGGAGTGGTACCCTAGCTGCCAAAAATATATATGATATGCAAACAAATTTACTGAACTAAAACTTCTTTGTGCACGCTTAACTCGAGGATTAAGTTAGTGAATGCGTGCCGAAAGCGTTACGCAAAGCGTGATCGGACGAGGCAAACAAAGCAAAAGTGTACACAGTCTTATCTAGATTAAACCAACGCACGACGTTATTTGAATCATTATATCAAAATATTATGTACGGTCAATTAGTAAAAGTATTAAATATAACAAAACAGTGTGTTAGGTATTTCATAGCACTAAAACTTTTAATATTATATTACTCTCTAGATATATTGGCTAAAACTAAGAACAATTAATATCACGCTATCTATAATAAAACCTTCTTATTCGTTTTACGCTCGCAATAAATTTTATTCATACTTCGTTTCCTTGTAATATCAAACTGAAGACTGTATACGTAATAGACCTTTCAAAATATGTCATACTCACTTAAGCCTATCGCAGTCCACTGCTGGTCATAGGCTTCCCCAAGTTCGCGCCAAAAATGGCGTGAACTCATGTGTTTTGCACATAGTCACCACGCTGCGCAGGCGGGTTGGTTTGTTAAATTAATTAATTATAATAGTTAAATCTTTTGTTTAAATTGTTAAAAATTGATAACCAGTCCTGCACATACAAGAGCTGTACGTAAAAGATTGGTTATCAATTTTCGCAATTATCTTTATTGACTTTATGAAGAGAAATAGAATCTTGCCAGCGCGATTCATATTTTATAACGAATGTTCGGTCTTGTATGAAATTGTTGATAGATGGCTCTCATTGTCAGCTACAATGAATCGCGCTGTGAAATTTTTTATTGTAATATATACATTGTTTGTTTTGTAGCAATAATGAACATTTATATATTAATTATATAAAATTTTTAGATTATCGTAACCCGTGACAGGGTGTTACGAGCCATTTTACCTAAATATTGTAGTTAGTTTTAAGAAATTAACAAAAAAGTGGATTTGTGCAATTCTCACAGGGCAGAAGGAAACCCCGGAAAAGTCGTAGGATGGTAGACGTGAAAAGCAGTAACCGACCTTAATGGAGAGAACTCGAGTCTAGCCACCGCGATTCTTAATTTGTAAATGAATGTTTGGTGTGTGTGACAACTTCTTGATAGATGGCGCTCATCATCTGTTATACATACTACATCACGGTGGCAAGATTTCAATTACACTATATACAGTAAATAAAGATACATTTGGTCGTAACTTGACTTCACCTCACTTCACTCGAAAACAATTTTTGCAGTTCCGTACAACAATGACAGTCCAATGTCCACGGAACATTGTTACTGAATTACCCTGTCCGTATATTGTTCGGATAGCGTTACAATGTAAATAGGACTTACGATAGTTTGTATTAGTTGATTATTTATCATGACCAAAGCAAGTTTAACGGAGGTATATCGATGTCTAAACTTCGTGATAATATTACAATGTAATTTATTTATACAAAAACCCGTTCATATATTTCAGAAATATTCGGTACATACTTCCACATTAACAAATGCCACTCGTCATGTGTTGCAAATCTTAAATCGCTGTTTTATTGAAAATTAGGTGTGCCCGCAACTTCGTCCGCGTGGAATTTAACAAAAAAAAATATTTTTTAGCTCGCAGAGTTATAAAATAAATACATTTCTAAAATTAGTTTAAGTTACTTCGTATTACGTCAACTATTTGCCAATGAAAGTCCTATCGAAATCGGTCCAGCCGTTTCTGCGATTAGCCGGAGCAACCAGATAAACAGACGTACATTATTATTACAAACAGACACTCCAATTTTATTGTATATACAGGGTGTTTGGTGGGGTGTTGGACAAACGGTCAGGGGCGTAAGGGGGGGGGGGGGGTCATTGCCAATATATCTGGCCACTTAACTTAAGTCATTGCCCTTTTAATTTTTTTTCATGCACCATTTAATTGTTTTTTACAAAATCTCCAGAATTCATCATCAAAGTCACAAAAGACAAAAAAAAATGTGTTACGGACCCAAATTATTTTTATTTCTTGTTTTGAATAAATTGCTAACATTTTGAAACCATATTTTTTGTAAGTGTAACATGAAAAAATTAGAAAATATGGGCTTTCAAAATTTTTAAGAGTTGCAAAATTTTACCAAACTACAAACTTTAAAGTGATATGAAAAAAAAACCATACACGATAAGGTTTTAACTGTTTTTTAAAAATATCCTGCATTTATATCCTTTCCAACAATGTATCATTTGCTATCAAAAAAAATTTTTGAGTAGAGATATTTACCAAAACATAACGCGCGGTCAAAAATAGCTTACTTAAATAATCATAATTGGTAAGTAAAGTCATGTGTATTTAATAAAGAAAACTAAAAAGGTTTTCTGAATTGAGTTTATAAAAAAACAAGGGATTATTAATTTTCTCTAATGACTACCAAGCACCAGTATCACGCTTGTAGGCAGGCCTCCCTCGAGATGGACCGAAACGACGGTAGACAAAAAACTAATAATAAAATTAGTTTAAAATGATACAATGAATCAGTCTCTTGTTTCTGTCACGCAAATAAAAAAAACTGTTTTTAAGACGATTAAGATTGAAAAAAATGCATTTCTTATGTAAAGATAGTTTAAACTTTAATATGTATTTTTTATTAAATACAATCAACTCATCGATATATTTTTCATCTATATGTACAATAAAACTGTGCAAGTACAAGTCGGACTCAAGCACTAAGGGTTTCGTACAGTTATATCGACTGCATTACTTAATTATAAGATAAACAAATACACACGCGTCATGTACAGAAAATCAATTTTAATAATTGTTTGTGTCAGTCTTGTGACGGACAGACGACGATATTTAATAGTAATGATTCTTTATAGCAATGAGTTCACGGAAACCTGAAACTTGTTGAAATTTTTGTTGAAAGTATTAAAAATGGAAAAAAGGATTTTAATATGTGTGTTTACGTTACAATTATTTTATACTAACTCTTGCAACCGCGATTCAGTAATTGTAACCGACCAATCAACGGCTGAATATTCGTTGGTATAATTATGTTTCGACTTGTTGATAGATGGCGTTCATCTGCGGATTCATAAACTGAATCGCGGTGGCAAGATTTATAGTGTTGTATATGTATGCAATAATATAGTTCTAGTCGATGGCGAAAGCAATTACAAGTGACAGTTCAAGTTACTTGCCGTTGCTCTCTGCCAATTTTATAACATTATTATTTTGTTTTCACACCAATTAGAGGTAATACACCTCGCTCGTCAGACGATCGCTTCTCCGTCAAGTATTTAGTTCTGATCCCTAAGGGGATTAACACAACTATTAAAACTACGCAGTTTGTCCGTGCTGCAGAGCTTCTTGGAATTTAGAATCGAAATTGATACACATCACTTGTAAACAGAATTTGTATTGGCATGATTTCATAATAAATAATAATATAAATGACCACTACTATGAATGATAAAGATAAACATAAAAATAAGTAAAATTATCCTAGGTTAATTGCTAACTATAGAACGTATACTATTCCTACGGTCTTCTAAATTTTCTCTCGACCGCATCAAACAGTCCCTTCCGTGTCTTCTCCATTATATGGTACATTTTTGAAACCCGTTCTATTTTTCCACTTTTGGAACCAACTAAACCAAATTAATGTATGAATAAAATAATATTACTATTATATTCATTCGGATTAAGCAAGAACATTGAAAAAGAAGTTTTGTAGTTTCTGCTTGTTAATAGATGGCGCTCGTTCCCGGTTAAAAATACTGAATCGCGATGACAAGATTTTTATCACTTCACTTATAGGCAATGTGTCTTTTTATTCGAAACATATTTTAACATAAAAAATCACAGATATTTTTGGAGTTTCGTACCTCGTAACAGAGTGTAACGAACTGACTTACTGTTGTCGATTAACCGATCGTATTTAAAGTTATCTGAGTAGAAAACACTCCAGTAATCTTTCAAACACTCGTCGTTATTGTAAAATATGCGTGATATTAATGTGTTAACGATGAAAAATAATAAAAATAAAATATAGCAAAAAATTAAATGGCTCTCCAGAAATCAAAGATACTTTCGTTACATTTTTTCTCTCTCAGCAATTGTGTGTAATAAATATTTTATAATTATTGAGATCCTATTGTAAGAGAAACTTTTCTAAAAAGTCGATTTAGGATATAGACACATCATACATATCTTGATAAGTAATGTACAATATGAGTTTAGTTTTAGTGTAACGTCAATCGTTTTATGCTGTGTGGTTACGGCAGCAAAGAACGGCGAGAACGGCGAGCAAAGCTACGCCGATCAAACAAAGTGAATGTACCGTGTTTGTTTCTACTTAGTAACAGATGGCACTCATCAAGTTACAAATCGCGGTGGAAAGGTTTTTATTATTGTGTTTATAGTCAATTATGAGAATGTCTTACTTTGCTAGCGTAAGCACAGTTAACGTTGTGGTTAGCTCTGTAGCTAGCGCTAATAGTTTATAATACACATACAGGACAATTTTTTTAATTCCGTCCCCTATCACCATGTAGGTGGAACGGAACCCTAATACATTAACTTATACTAAAGTGAGATTAATACATAAAAATTAAAATGAATCGCTTATCGTTACGACTCGCCTATACACATAAGTAAAAATATTTGACGGTTTATAAAAGTTTTAGGTTCAAAGGGATATAACTTTAGATAAACCAGTATTCATGAAAATATACTGAAAAATAAATTAAAAATTAAATACGAAATCGTATTTCAATCATAAAGCACGAAAAATGTTTTTCAATACTTGGAGTGATTGATTACTGAGAAAAGGGTACAAATTGATAAATATCGATGTTTACGAATTGTCGACAGAGTTATAATATTTTGTACAAAAATTATTTCCATAACTATAGCAGATAGAATAACGAACTCGTAAGTAGACCAAACAAAGTCCTTTTTTTTCTCTAACAATGCCCATCACAAAAGAAAGTATAACTCGACTTACATAATTTATCACTATGGGGATAGATATTATCCGTTGTGTTTTGACTCGTTGATAGATAGGACTCATGATTAAATACAAAATCTAAATTGCGGCGGGAAGATTCTTATTACAGTTCGCTTCGCTTCAGCCTGTAATATCCCACTACTGGGCATAGGCCTCTTTCCCCTTGTAGGAGAAGGATCACAGCTTAATCCACCACGCTGCTCCAATGCGGGTTGGCGAATATAATCCTTACTATGAGTAACGATCGCTATCAGGTGTACATGATAACAACCGGGACCAACGGCTTAACGTGCTCTTCGAGGTACGGTGGGGAGACCCACTAGGACTGCACTAACACCCAGACTTATCTCTCTCTCTTTAGTCTTATCTCTTATTACAGTATGCAAAGGTAATTCGAAGTCGATGTTTTATCTTCTTGACACTAAGGAATCCGTGGGTTGCATATTTTAATAATATTCATGTAACAAAATAATATAACCAAGAGAAAATGGACCAGTGTATTAATATTACGTTGAGCCATTTCTCGTTCAAAACTAAAATTCTTAAACATTCGTATATTAACGACGTATGCACCTGGCGGTACGTAAGTCAGTGTGATTGAACGAGCTTCATAATAACAAGATATACTCGTGAGTAAGGTACATTGACTTGAAGTTGCTTACGCATAATGGGGGTAGTACTATTAAATGCGGTAGTTGTGAATAATATGATTAGTACTTACGTACTTTAAATGTTTTAATATCCAGTCCCTACATTCAAAAGACGATTTGTTTTAATTATAAACATTAATAAGCTTAAAATAAATTGTTGATTTGTAAAATATTGTGTACAATAAAGTAATAAATAAATAAACATAAAAATCACAATTTGGTTTCCTCGTTAAAATATTACGAGTGATGATAATTGTACAACATCGAATGAATCACAATTTCATCTGTTTCCGTACATATTGATAATCGTAGTAAAAGTTTCGTCTTAAGTCGTGATAGTTCGGAGATCAGCAAATAAGTAGCATCAAATGACTGGTGTAAGATTCTTCTTGTTGATAGATGGCGCTCATTGTCAGTTGCAAATACTGACTCACGATGGCAAGATCACTATTACAGTGTATATAGTTACTTGAGATTATTTCGGACATCGCAACACACCTACAGCTTAGGTCCTATTTTTGGAGTTCTCTACCCCGTAACAGGCCGTAGGAACTTAATATTACTAAAACTCACCTGTACGTCGTTGTCACAGGACTGTCTTTAAAACTGTACAATATTAAAATATTACTCGTTCAACGTAAAGGGTTGTGTTCGTTTGTTGGTTATTTTAAAAATACAACCTTTTTAACCGACTTCAAAAATTGCGGTTCAGTATTTGTAACTGACATAAATTTCAAATACTTTTTTCGTAGTTTCTGAGTCTTTGACGCAAGTTTCAACTTGTTTTTGATGGTAGTCGCTGTTAGTATCAAATCTTGAGTCTGACCCAAACACGCTTACATCATCGTGATTTCTAACCAATACACTTTGAATGAAGATATTTCTTATTTATCTTGACTAACCCGTTGGCGCAGTTTGTAGTGACCCTGCTTTCTGCTCCGAGGGTTGTGGGTTCGATTCTCACCCCAAGTTTGGGTGTAATATAAATATTTGTTTGTGTATTTATATTTGTATTATTTATAAGTTTATCGAAAAAAAATGTAGCTATACCAGTCGGCTGTTACCTATAACACATGCCTTAAGTTGCTTACTTTAGGAACAGACGACCGTGTGTGTATTGTGTAGATATTTATTATTTATAAAGAAAAAACTACTAAACCATTTAACATTAAGATAATTACTACAAATTCTATACATTAAAACGTACAGTTGACTAATATTTAAATTCGCCCTCGCTCGGTCTTTCTAGTTCCAGCGTTCTATGCATTTATTTACCTATATCGAGATTAACAAGCTTTTGTTTTACAAAATAATTAGCAACTAAATTAAACATTCAAAAAGGCCTCACCACCAACACAACTCAACACATAAGACCTCACCCATCCTATAGCCAAAAGGGGAAATACAACTATATTATTGACCTCAAATATTTCTAAAAATACAAGTTTTTGCTCAAATCTTAATTAAAACTACAACCATTTGCATTATATAATATATCGTGTAAGGACGGCACAGCTAAACTAATTTCATCGATTGTTCACAAGTGTGACGTTTGATGATAAATTAAATGAATAAACGTATGTTTTGTAAGGGAAACTGATTTTAATTTTTAGTCGTGTCAATCTTAAGACATACCTTGTTGGAATTTTTTCAATACTGTTAAAAATTCGGAAAGAGGAATTCGTTGATAAAGAGTAAGCATGTAAGGTTTACTCTTCATCACCTAATTCCTGTTTTCGAAATGATCATAATTGATTTTATATACAAAAATAAAAATCTCGCCACCGCGATCTATTATTAGTGCCTGTCGATCTCGATACGATATAAGTAATTAGTTTCATTTGAACTTCTGAGCGATCGGAAATCTAAAACTTTTTAAAAATGTTTAAAAATGGATATAGATGTCAGGTACAAGGTGAAGATCAGTAAGCGTGTAATCCTTACTATTCTTCACCTGTGTGCAGTTTTCAAAATGGTCTTAAGTGATTTTATATACAATAAGGAAAATCTTGCCACCGTGATTTATTATTTGTACCTGTCGATCAGCGCCATCTATCAACAAGACGAAACATACTCGAACATTTACTATTCTGTGGGTAGCTCTAGTGGGTAGACAGAGGATACACGGATGGACAGTCGAGTTTACGTAATAGGACTGGGAGGTATGTTAAAGTAATCAATGTCCGTAATAATAATAATAACTGTATACGAGTAATTTAATAAATGTCTTACTTCCACAGGCTCCATATAGCACAAGTAGTCACAGATATACATTGAATATTCACTGTGTTCTTAATTTCATTATAGCTCAGTATTCTAAATTGTTAAAAAAGTCACTTCAAGAAAGTAACAGTATTCCTCGATATTACTCAATGTGATTTTCAGAAAACTTCAATTTTACAATTCAAGATTCTGTCTTATTATTCAACTAGAACAACAACGACGCTAATCTCTTGATGTCAGTTTATTATTAAAGAAAATATCAAATTATCGCGCTGATGACAGACGATTTAAAACACGACACCGCTACTTTCTACACCTATAAAAAAACTTACGCTAGCATCTTCAGGAAAACAACATAAATAATTATCTAATAACAAATATATTTTTAACTGACGTCCGAAAATGAAGGAGGTTCTCAATTCGACTGTTTTTATGTAAATTAACCACGGAACTTTTTACTGGTTGGACTGATTTTGATGGTTATTATTCACGTCGAAAGCTGTTGCTTGACGTATTGAATATTCGATGTAAGTTTCTACTTGTTGATAGATGGCGCTCATTGTCAGTTGATGTAAATACTGACTCACGATGGCAAGATCATTATTACAGTGTATATAGTTACATGAGATGATTTCGGACATCACAAATTTATAACGCAATTACAGTCTGTATTCTATTTTGGAGTTCCATAAACCATAATAGGACTTAAGACCTTGTTACTACATATTACAAAACTAAGTCGCTTCCCGCTGTCTGTCTGTCCTGTATGCTTAGATCTTAAAACTATGCAACGGATTTTGATGCGGTTTTTTAATAGATATAGTAATTCAAGAGGTAGGTTTATGTGTTTAATACATGTGTAATAATTTTTATTAATTTAATAGTAATTTACGATAAATTGTATTATTTCATTAAAACTCATCATTATTATTAATTTAGTATTAAATATTGTAAGAATCTGGCGACTAAATTAATTTTCATTTAATTAAAGAAGTTATCAACATCAGCGACACCTACCATCGATCGATCGATCGATCGAAATCAAAGCAATGCGTTATTCCGTCACAATCAGAGCGAAGTCACGCCGACCGAAGTATCATTCTACGTATTGATAGATGGCGCTCATCGTTGGTCTACGAATACTGAGTCGCGGTGGCGAGATCGTTTAAGTGAATCTGTAAATTCCGTTGCGATTACAGCTGGGGGCGTCAAAAACAATATTAAATATCATTAATTTTTCTAGTTCCTTACCACGTCACAGTGTGTAACGGAACCTTCATAACGAAGTCTTCGCTTTCCTACGTCAGAGATCTGGGAACACACCTGTATGGCCTATACATACATTTGTCACGAGTGATAGAAGGAACAGGAAGACTGGCGACTACAAACTGCCCCACGGGGCTGTTTATAAGATATAACACAAATAAAAGCAATTAAGCAAAACGGAGTCAGTGTTAATAGTTTTTAAACTTAGAACATTTAATTTTTTTAACCAACTCCAAAAAAGTAGAGGTGTCTATTCCACTGTATTTTTCGTATGTTACCCCAGAGCTTTGTACTGGATTGACCGATTTTGATTATTCTTTTTTTTAATCGAAAGGTGGTGCTTATAATGTGTTCTCGTTTAAATGAGATCTGACAAGAACTTTTTGAATTATCTCTAGCAATGAGCATTTACTTGACTACTTCTACCTGCGTTGTATTACTGGTCGATGTAATTGTAATCGGTTTGTTTGTTTGCGAGCAAACACAACTACATTCATTGCTTTCGCTGTTTAAATTGGTGATTAAATGATTCACGTTAAAATGTTAATGTAATTATAGAATTCAATTCTATGTATTTCTACTGATTTATTCTTTTAATAATTCGATTTAATATCGTAACGATCCCAATACGTGTACCGTCCCTCGACCAATAGGAACGCAGAGTGACAATGTGTTTATGTAATGTATGTTGGAGGGAAATCGAGTTGACGTAAGTTGGGTCGGTAAAAAAAATTAGATTCCGTTTGGTTATAGCTGGCAAAAGATAGCCTTGGTCTCGTAGTGAGAAATCTGTCAAAATTTTAAATTGTGAATTCTTTTTTTGTTAGTTCTTATTGATTATTTTATTCTTATTTGTATTACTACATAAACTTATCTTTCATTCTTTATTTATTTATTACTTCTTGCATAAATATAGTCAAACACATTTACGTAGTGAAAAAAAGAAAAAAACAGCAGTACAAAAATAAAATCAAGTTAAAAGTAGTTATAATGACAGCATGCAAAGGCGGTCTTATTGCTTTAAGCAATCTCTTCCAGACAACCCCCGGTACAAGGAGATTATTACTAACAAAGTGCGAGATTGTGAAAAAGTAGAAAAATATAAATAAAATTATAAATACATAAAATCATATATACATACACATATAGAATAATAAGATAAACATACAAAATTATGAGAACAAATAAATTTACGTAGACCATACGTAAGAATATAGGTACACATATTAAATACTTACAACATACACAAAATACATACATATACACATACATACATACATATATACATACATACATACATACATACATACGTACGTACATAAAAAATTTTTTAAAGTAAGTTTTATTGTGATCGAAAGTGGTTTCAAAATGTATATTCTGTGGATAAACATATTTTATTGCCCTTTAGAAATATAGGTATAAATACGTATGAATAACAATCGATAGTCACCTAAACCAACAATCTGTTGAAAATCGACTACTGTAGGAACAGACGACACTAGTAAACTGAGTTTTTCAATAAAAAAACACTCTCACACTCAAGTGAGAACGTAAATTTTCCGACCTTAGTTCTATAAATAGGGTAGTTATACTACTTAGTTCTATATATAGTAGTAGGGTAAAGGAACAATAGCGCACGTCTGTCTGTGATGCACTTTGATTCAGATGCGAGCGTGTTAGCGTACAACTAGTTGCTGTATATTTCTGAATATTTAATTTACTCAACTTTTGCTATAGGAAAGGTAATTACAGCTTGATAACTTTTTAGAAATAGTTACCGACGAATTGAGCTACCTTGAAAAGTTAAGAATAATGTTCTCATAATAAGCAAAGTTAAGATACATTTTGCTAAAGTGTAGTTTTTAAGGTTTTTATAATATTTGGTTGAAAAAAAAACGCGTTTCCCGTTTGAAGGTCATTTTAAAATGAGTATTACTCTAAAGAATGTGTATATTTCCTCTGATACGCGACTGGAGTTTACTATTAAGAATGATAATCGTAATTTAAAAAATAATGAAGTGTTCTAACAAATGAATCAAATTATAATTAAAAAACTACAAAATTTAAAATTAAACCATAAATTGTTGCTTGCTACTCGTATGTACCTATACATATATTCATATACTCCTATATCTTACAATAAGCTTAAATCACTATTAAAACGCAACTCTCAGCGTCACTAAGGGTCAGCGTCAGTTGTTGCACAAGAATTCACTAACCATATTTTTGTTATAAAGTCAAATATATAATTAAGTATATTTGTATAAAATTAATTGATCGAAGAACAAGTCTGACTCTTGCACGAAAGGCAAATCGGTACAACCGTCAGGACAACGAGAGTTAAACTTAATAAAACAAATAAATAAACACATGTCTTGTATGGAAAACCGCGATAATTTAACTTTAATAAATTCTTCATTAAATTATTTATTAACTAGCAATACGTAATTGCCTGCCCAGCGTAACGACTATGGGCAAAACACATGAGTTCACGCAAAAATGGCGTAACTGGCGTAAGTATCACAAAGTATCATAAGTATGACAAAAGTATCGTAAAAATTTACAAAGACAGAATAAAATCTTAACACCACGATTCATTACCCGTAACAGACCAATCAACAACTGATTCATAGACATGTTATCTGTATGTTGCAACTTGTTAATAGATGGCGCTCATGGTTCGAGCAAAGCTAGGCCAATCAAACGAAGCGAATGTTCCGTGTATGTTTCTACTTAGTAACAGATGGCATTCATCAAGTTACAAATCGCGGTGGCAAGGTTTTTATTATTGTATTTATAATAAAGTATGAGAATGTCTTTCTTTGCTAGCGTTAGTACAGTAATTAATGGTGTAGTTAGTGCTGTAGCTAGCGCTAATAGTTCATAAGGAGATCACACATTACTCAATTTTTATAATTCCGTCCCCTATCACCATGTAGGAGAAACGGAACCCTAATACATTAACTTACATACTATAATTAATACATAAAAATTAAAATGAGTCACTACCTGTAACGATACACCTGTTCACATAATTAACCTGATATAACTCGACTTATATAGCTTATCGCAGGAGGGGAACAGATAACATTCGATGTATTTAGACTCGTAAATAGATAGATGTAATCATCATCATCATCATAACATCATCACTTCAGCCTGGACATTGGCCTTCGAAAGTTCACGCCAAAAATGGAGTAAACTCATGTGTGTTGCCCATAGTCACCAAGCTGGGCAGGCGGGTTGGTGACCACAGGGCTGGCGAAACAACGAAATATCATTCAATAAACACTGACATTTAATAAAAATTAACTTTCATATAATAACAAAATTGTTAAGGAACTTATCAGCTGATATTTTCTTAAATAAAATCAAAGAAATTTAACTTTTTTTTTGCTAACAAAATGTACGTTCGTAGGGTGCTACGTACTGATTACAACTGAAGAGAGTGTTCGTAGGCGGCACCAGGAAGGGTCACCCTGTAACCGGTAGCCCGGTAACCACGCCTTTCACAGCTAGGTTCTGAATTATTTCAGTTACTGTCTAGACAATACGAGATGCCGGGACATTACACACTCCCTACTTGTTTATACTGACGTGGAGGCTTAACTTAGATTGGAATGGAAATGATGATATCTGAATCTTGAAATTATTATATATTGTAGATTTGAATGGAAAATAAGAAACAAGTGGACGCTTTATTCTTGTCAATTAATAAAATATTATATTAATTTATCTAGTCGTGACACCACAGCGGCGGCGTGTGTTTTTTAATTACTTAATCATCTCTTTCTCACCCTCTGATTTAAAGGTTTACATTCTGACTTATTTAATGCTAATTCTCACTTTTTTCTTTTACAAAAGAGTCTACAATTTAAAAGGACGCAAAACAATAGCCTTGTTAACGTCGTGTTGATTTTACCGGAAGCAAGATTGTTCTCTGAATAATAATGACTTGGATTTTTGATTGAATATTTAATTTAACCCTTAACCGGAATCGCTAAATTGTTCTACATTACTGGAATCTCGGGTCCAAATGGACCCTTTAATTAAAATCCAAGCTATTATTTAATAGAGAAGAAATTATCATTTAGATGGGTGATAAATACATTAAAACAATTATAATGTAATATATAAATGAACTTTTATTCATTTACATCATGAAATTATATATTTTTAACCGACTTCCAAAAAGGAGGAGGTTCTCAATTCGACTGTATTTTTTTTTTTTTTTTATGTATGTTACATCAGAACTTTTGACCGGGTAGACCGATTTCGACAAATTTTATTTTAATCGAAAGGTGGTGTGTGCCAATTGGTCCCATTTAAATTTATTTGAGATCTAACAACTACTTTTCGAGTTATATCTAATAATGCGTTTTTACTTGACGCTTTTTCTGTCGACCTACGTTGTATTATACCGCATAACTTTCTACTGAATGTACCGTTTTTTATAATTCTTTTTTTGTTAGAAAGAGGATATCCCTAGTTTGGTACCATGATAAGAAAACCAGGATCTGATGATGGGATCCCAGAGAAATCGAGGGAAACTCTTGAAAATCCGCAATAACTTTTTACTGGGTGTATCGATTTTGATAATTTTTAATTTAATCGAAAGCTGATGTTTGTCATGTGGTCACATATAAATTTTATTGAGATCTGATAACTACTTTTTGAGTAATCTTTGATAACGCGTAGTTACTTGACTAGTTTTTCGTCGATCTACGTTGTATTACACGTCGATGTAATCGAACTCGGTTTTTTTTTCGTTTGCGGGCAAACACAATTATTTTTCACTTTTAATCTTAGGTTCTACATTTGGTCATTTTTATCTGGTCTTCTTCTTTGGCCATATCAAAAAATAATAAAAACAAAAAAGATTTAAAATTTTACAATAGTTTAGAGTTCTACGTATCTTCACGTTAACAAAAATATAAATTCTTTGTGAGATCAACTGAAAATAAAAAAAATTACAACCTATTCTAAAACCGTAAAATTGTTATCAGTCTTTTACTTATTCTATGTAAGGCACTTGCTATACAAAAAAAATTTATACGTGAAGCTTACATATAAATTTGCAGCATCTACCACACTTTTGCGATTGTTTATTTTCAATCTTTGGACCACATAAATAGCATCTTCCTCTCTTTCGTGACCCACTTTGAGTGGAAGTTTCTTGTTGTGTATCATTTTGCGGTACATCAACAGCTGGCCCCAGGAAATTATCAATTCTATTCTTCAGAGCCATTGAAAATGAAGAATAAACTGCTCTTCTTTCGTGTTGTTCGTTGTTGTTTATCACGAGCTGGATCAACGATCCCAGGTAGGTCAGTAATAATGTTGTGACTTCTGATTCTGGAGCTACTAGGCGATGTCTTAGACCACTTAAACCTATTTTTGCCTCTATAGTAAGTTTTAGATGACAGTGCATTACCTTCTCCTTTACTTTCATCTTCGACATTATCGTCAGATGAATAGTCACTTGATTGAAAAGTGGCTTCATGTTCCGAATTTTCATTGTCACTCTATTTCTACGTCTACTCTTCTTCGTCACAAGGTTCGAAATCACTCAAAGGTTCTGGTTCTGTATCATTTTCATCCAACAATAGCTCCTGGATATCGTCTTCGCTAAGACTACGCGCCATTATTTCAGAATTGTGTCAAAATAATTTAAAATATATATATACACATTTGAAGAAAAAAAACGTACCTGGAATCGTGGGTCCGATTGGACCCAACGACGGCTGGTACTTACACTTCCAGTAAATTCAAAGCGCCACGCATCCGGCACCCGTCGCAACAAGCGACGTAATGACATTACGTTGGCGTGCAAAAGTGTTGATGTTCGCGTTTTGAAATTAAACGATTTTTTTGTCGTTGTCGGGTCAAAATGGACCCACGATTCCGGTTAAGGGTTAAACAAACGCCTCGAATGTCGGTGACTATGAGCAAGCGTTCTCTGAGTATGAGCTGCCATCGTTTCATTTCTAGTTATGTATTAAAAAAGTCTTAATATAAACTATTGGAATGTAAAAATAATCTGAGATATTTTTAATTTTCATACACCAGATGTTGTATATAATACATATCGTTCAGACTCTTATTTATTAAAAAGAAATTAATTAATAATTACTTTTTTTGTAGTAACCCGTTGTAGACCATTGTTAACAAACATCCGAACTAAAAATACATATTTATGCATACAATAATATCGATACTGAACTAGAATGAAAAAGCTTGGCGTATAGTTAACAAGTTTATACATACTCATGTAATGTCCCAAGTCTAAAAGCAACTGTTTCACTACAATCGAAGTTTTGGTGCCAGACCCCAATTCTAGTAACACCGGCACCCTTGTATCCTAAGATTACGTAGTCCTGTTATTAGTGCCTGTAAATTGAGTTTAAACCTAATGTGAAGCAATATTCCCGTCCAGTGCTATTTATTTTACTGCGGGTAGAAAGGATCCGTCTCTGTTACCTCGTAGGGGTTGGTTTTGGATTTGCAAATCTAACTTTACGTCTTGGGGCGCGTTATACTTTTATGTCAACATTAACTTTACGTTTTATTGTGATCAAAAATTGTTTCAAAATATATATTCTATGGATTAAAATATTTTATCGCCCTCGAGTCAAATAGGCCTACAATAGGTACGAGTATGTATATCAATCGATAATTATCTGAAACAACAATCTTTTGATAATTGACTACTGTAGGAACAGTCGACACGAGTAAACTTAATTGTTCTATAAAATAATTCTCATACTCAAGTAAGAACGTAAATTTTCCGAACACAGTTCGATAAATTTCCGAGTAGGGTGAAGGCACAATAGCGCACGTCTGTCTGTGATGCGCTTTGATTTAGATGCGGGCGTGTTATCGTTACAACTAGTTGTTATAACTTTTATTATAGGAAAGGAAATCACAGCTTGATAATTTTTTTAGCAACAGTTACCGATGAATTAAGTTACCTTAAAAGCTGAAATGAATATACACATCCAATGCGATGTTATGATGCATTGTGCTGAAGTGTAGTTTTTAGCATTTTGGCCTTTATACTCGTAATATATTTGGTTGAAAAACGTGTTTCTCGTTTGAAGGTCATTTTAAAATAAATATTTATATAAAATATGTATATGTTTCCTCTGATACGCGACTGAAGTTTACTACGTAATAATGATAATTGTAATTTGAAAAAAAATAAGATGTTCTAACGTATGAATCAAATTATAATTAAAAATTACAAAATTGTAAAATCAAACCATAAATTGTTTCTTGCTACTCGTATATACCCCACTTACAATAAGCTTAAAGCACTATTAAAACGTCACTCTCAGATCACTAAGGTCAGCGTCAGTTGTTTCACACGAATTCTCTAACCATATTTTTGTTATAAACTCAAATATATATATTTGAATAAAAGTGATTGATCAAAGAACAAGTCAAACTCCTACACGAAAGAACAAATCGGTACAACCGTCAGGACAACGTGAGTTAATTAATGAAACAAATAAATTAACACATTTACTGTATAGAAAACTGCGATAACTTATTTTAATACATTACTTATTAATTATAAATCTCAGAAATCTTAGAATTTTAAACATTTTTGAATATAATATCAAAAATTGACCGCTCCAGCGGGGTTTGAACCCGCGTCTCCGACTGACCGTGTCGGCACTCTAGCCAATTAAGCTATGGAACGATGTACCCGTTAGAGCGAAATTTTTGATATGATAATTTTTATTTTCGGTTTAAGCGAACCGTGGCGGAAGGAAGGAAGGTTCGCGCCCAAAATTAAAAGCTAAAGAGATGATGATGATAAGCAGTAAGTTGCTTACATTAGGAACAGATGACCGTGTGTGTGTATGTTATAAGATATTTATATTGATTTATTTATATATTTATAAATGATCACAAAAACAAAAAAAAAACGTCATTTTTTTACATTTGTATTGTATTTAGTATTATTGTATTTCTCAACGCGCTAGGAAACCTCGATCGGAACTTGACCGGAATCTTATCAACATTAAGGAAGGCGTGGGTCGCATCTTCAAGA
Source organism: Melitaea cinxia (assembly GCF_905220565.1). Classification (NCBI taxonomy): domain Eukaryota; kingdom Metazoa; phylum Arthropoda; class Insecta; order Lepidoptera; family Nymphalidae; genus Melitaea; species Melitaea cinxia. Next base: position 9,407,017 of record NC_059418.1, on the reverse strand, counting down.
TACATTTAACGATATTCATTGTACATAATAAATCAACAAAAAAAGTGGACCAGTTAATATTACGTTATTTCGCGGACAAGAAACAAAATTCTTAAAGATTAATATTTCAATGGCGTATACATTGTGCCTGAGGGTACGTACGTCAGGGCGTTTAAATAAGCTGTGTAAATAAAATAACTTGAAGTAAAAGTAACTCATAATTGGCTTCCAGTTATTTTCACGTTTTATATATTCAGAATAATTTATTATTTTATTATATTAAGATAATGATAGATATAATATAAATTACAATGATCAGTAAAATGCCACACAAACTCATTCGAATTTACCAGTCATCAGTCATTAAATTTAAGTGGGTAGTTGTGAGTAATAATTGACCGTTACGTCAACACACTGTAGTTCTAAGAAGTCCGGTAGTTGTAATTTTGTATAAAAATTGTGTATTTGGTTACAAAATGTTTAAAAAAGAGGACAAAGAGACGTAAACGTGTATGTTTAACACGTTAGGATCTCTTGTCCTATTTTCGAAATTATCAGATTTGACTTTATACTCACAAATAAATATCTTGTCAGCGCGATTTATAGCGCCCTACCTACGCCTTACTCAGCCTACGTTGTATTACTTGTCGATGTAATTAAAGACAGTTGTTTTTTTTCTTTTCGTTTGAGCAAACACAATTATTGCACTGAGCTTTGACACGTTTTAATATTTTTAAATGTGTACCTTCTGTGAATAGTGTTTATATTGTAAATAATGGATACTAAGTAAACAGCCGCTAGATTTCAAAACACTATGTTTGCAGTTCCGTTGCCCAAAGGTTTCAATGGAACGACAGTAATTAAACTCCACTCTGCTCATCTCACAGTGCTGTGTTTAGAAGAGTAATGGGACATTCAGAGACTACATATAGCTGAAATAGCTATAATGATAAACACTGATCATTAACTTTGTTCGCCATTTTACTGTGTGATTGTAAGTGTGATTCAATTATTAATCTTCTCACAGCGATCCCGTATTGGTAACCGTCTGTAAGTGTCGTCTGTGACGACGTTGAATATTTGTATTAAAATTTATAATTTAAATATATCTGAAAATTGGGTGTAAGTCATAACACTTGGTGCGTTACGAACTCCACGCAATTTTCAATTTTCAGAGTGATTGTAATCAACTTACATATAAAAATAAAAATCTCGTCACCGCGATTTAAAATAAGCAACCAGCGATGAATGCCATCTAGTAACAAGAAGAAACATACGCGTACACCCAATATTGACTGTGCTTGATCTGCGTAACTTTATTTAAGACGAAATTTTGTACTGTAGGTGT